>NC_092357.1:19957146-20257146 GCF_963676685.1 Mytilus edulis
TCTTTTCCTTATTCGATTTCCATTTCCTTATTCAATTTCCATTTCCTTATTCGGTTTATTTTCCTTTTTCAATGTTCATTTCCTTTTTCGGTTTCTATTTCCTTATTGGGTTTCTATTTCCTTATTGGGTTTCTATTTCCTTATTGGATTTTCGTTTCCTTATTCGATTTCCATTTCCTTATTTGATTTCCATTTCCTAATTCGGTTTCTTTTTTCTTTTTCAATATTCATTTCCTTTTTCGGTTTCTATTTCCTTATTTGGTTTCTATTTCCTTATTCAGTTTCCATTTCCTTATTGGATTTTCATTTCCTTATTGGATTTTCATTTCCTTATTCGGCTACTTTTTCCTTATTCGGTTTCTATTTCCTTATTCAGTTTCCATTTCCTTATTGGATTTTCATTTCCTTATTGGATTTTCATTTCCTTATTGGATTTTCATTTCCTTATTCGGTTTCCATTTCCTTTTTCGATATTCAAATTTTAAAAAATATTACAAGTCCAAACTGAATTTTTTTTTCCTTCAAAATTTTTTCCTCAAATTTTTTTTTCCTCAAAAATTTTTTTTCCTCCAAATTTTTTTTCCTCAAATTTTTTTTTTTCCTCAAAAATTTTTTTTTCCTCAAAAATGTTTTTTTCCTCAAAATTTTTTTTTTCTCAAATTTTTTTTCCTAAAAATATTTTTTCCTCAAATTTTTATTTCATCAAATTTTTTTTTTCCTCAAAAAGTTTTTAAATTTTTTTTTTCGTTTCCTTATTCGGTTTCTTTTTCCTTATTCGATTTTCATTTCCTTATACAGTTTCTATTTCCTTATTCGATTTCCATTTCCTTATTCGATTTTCATTTCCTTATTTGGTTTCTTTTTCCTTTTTCAATGTTCATTTCCTTTTTCGGTTTCTATTTCCTTACTCGGTTTCTTTTTCCTTATTGGATTTTCATTTCCTTATTCGATTTCCATTTCCTTATTTAATTTCCATTTCCTTATTCGGTTTCTTTTTCCTTTTTCAATGTTCATTTCCTTTTTCGGTTTCTATTTCCTTATTGGGTTTCTATTTCCTTGTTGGGTTTCTATTTCCTTATTCAATTTCCATTTCCTTATTCGGTTTCTTTTTCCTTTTTCAATGTTCATTTCCTTTTTCGGTTTCTATTTCCTTATTGGGTTTCTATTTCCTTATTGGGTTTCTATTTCCTTATTGGGTTTCTATTTTCTTATTGGATTTTCGTTTCCTTATTCGATTTCCATTTCCTTATTCGATTTCCATTTCCTAATTTGGTTTCTTTTTCCTTTTTCAATATTCATTTCCTTTTTCGGTTTCTATTTCCTTATTCAATGTTCATTTCCTTATTCAGTTTCCATTTCCTTATTGGATTTTCATTTCCTTATTGGATTTTCATTTCCTTATTCGGCTACTTTTTCCTTATTCGGTTTCTATTTCCTTATTCAGTTTCCATTTCCTTATTGGATTTTCATTTCCTTATTGGATTTTCATTTCCTTATTGGATTTTCATTTCCTTATTGGATTTTCATTTCCTTATTGGATTTTCATTTCCTTATTGGATTTTCATTTCCTTATTCGGTTTCCATTTCCTTTTTCGATATTCAAATTTTGAAAAATATTACAAGTCCAAACTGAATTTTTTTTTTCCTTCAAAATTTTTTTCCTCAAATTTTTTTTCCTCAAAAATTTTTTTTCCTCCAAATTTTTTTTCTTCAAATTTTTTTTTTCCTCAAAATTTTTTTTTCTCAAATATTTTTCCTAAAAATATTTTTTCATCAAATTTTGTTTTTCCTCAAAAAGTTTTTCAAATTTTTTTTTCATTTTCTTATTCGGTTTCTTTTTCCTTATTCGATTTTCATTTCCTTATACAGTTTCTATTTCCTTATTCGATTTCCATTTGCTTATTCGATTTCCATTTCCTTATTTGGTTTCTTTTTCCTTTTTCAATGTTCATTTCCTTTTTCGGTTTCTATTTCCTTATTCGGTTTCTATTTTCTTATTGGATTTTCATTTCCTTATTCGATTTCCATTTCCTTATTTAATTTCCATTTCCTTATTCGGTTTCTTTTTCCTTTTTCAATGTTCATTTCCTTTTTCGGTTTCTATTTCCTTATTGGGTTTCTATTTCCTTATTGGGTTTCTATTTCCTTATTGGGTTTCTATTTCCTTATTGGATTTTCGTTTCCTTATTCGATTTCCATTTCCTTATTCGATTTCCATTTCTTATTCGGTTTCTTTTTCCTTTTTCAATATTCATTTCCTTTTTCGGTTTCTATTTCCTTATTTGGTTTCTATTTCCTTATTCAGTTTCCATTTCCTTATTGGATTTTCATTTCCTTATTGGATTTTCATTTCCTTATTGGATTTTCATTTCCTTATTCAGTTTCCATTTCCTTATTGGATTTTCATTTCCTTATGGATTTTCATTTCCTTATTCGGTTTCCATTTCCTTTTTCGATATTCAAATTTTGAAAAATATTACAAGTTCGAACTGAATTTTTTTTTTCCTTCAAAATTTTTTTCCTCAAATTTTTTTTCCTCAAATTTTTTTTTCCTCAAAAATTTTTTTTTCCTCAAATTTTTTTTCCTCAAAAAGTTTTTCAATTTTTTTTTTTCGTTTCCTTATTCGGTTGATTTTTCCTTATTCGATTTCATTTCCTTATACAGTTCCTATTTCCTTATTCGATTTCCATTTCCTTATTTGATTTTCATTTCGTTATTCGGTTTCTTTTTCCTTTTTCAATGTTTATTTCCTTTTTCGGTTTCTATTTCCTTATTGGATTTTCATTTCCTTATTCAATTTCCATTTCCTTATTTGATTTCCATTTCCTTATTTGGTTTCTTTTTTCCTTTTTTGGCTGATGTAAATACAAAATTTGTAATGTTTTAAATGTAACTCACGCTGTGGTTAGCCATGAATTGTTCCTTTGGACAACCAGTTGACGGTGGCCGCTTACCGGAAGAAGAAGAAGAACGTGTCCGCTGAATGTTCCTTGTAGTTGTGCACATGACCCGCTGAGCAGTTTTCGTTATTCAGAGAAAGGGGAAAGTAACATGGATTCCTACACTGTCCTGTATAAAACTCCTAAAACTGGCGCACATTAAGCGATGTACGCAATGAAACGTTAACAATATAAAATGATGATCACTTGACGAATAAATGAGGAATGAGTTCCAGAACAACATGTAAGACTAACATTAAAGTATATCCGACTAAAACTGACGTTCGGTCTTTACTACATCTTCATCCCAAAAAAGCTCGCTATATTTTTCCTTTTTTGTCTTTTGTTCGAGCCTGTATATTGACCTCTAGATATCTTTCAATTACATCCAGTTTGGTGTGTGTTGATGTTTGATAGTTGTAAATATAAGGAAATAGTAACCGAATAAGGAAATGAAAATTTAATAAGGAAAAAGAAATCAAATAAGGAAACAGAAACCTAATAAGGAAAAAGAAACCGAATAAGGAAATAGAAACCGAATAAGGAAAAAGAAACCGAATAAGGAAATAGAAACCGAATAAGGTAGCACTCCACAGTTAGATGTGTAGTTTCGCATTTTGGCCCCTGTGAATTTTTCAAATATGAGAGCTAGTGTGCAATAAAATTCATTTTTGGATAGCTGAGTATTAAAATAATCTTTGTATTGGGTTTATATGAACATCAAGGTTATGTAATGTATGTAATATAGGCTGTTTTCTGTATGACAGTCCGTATTTGCATGTCCCTACCATACACTGGTCCGGCAATTATTGCAATGTTTTTTTTCCAACTTTTTATCGCACGAACTTTGTGATTGGATTTTACGAAAAAATGAGGCGAAAGACACCCATTTTTTATTTGATCATTAGGAAGATTTAGGGAAACAGTTTCTGAAAAGGTATCACTCAAAGGCATTGAAATTCTAGTTTGATCCAAATTTTTGGTTGAAATGTGATATGTTCACCCCCCTTTTTGCAATATTTTATGGGAAATAAATGCAGAATGTTGCCATGGATACACATAAAAGGAATTAATTTTCACCCTTTTCACTTTTGAAAATCAAATCTATGGAAGATACTGATTACATACATATGCACATGTACAACACAAACAGTTAGGTTAATGTATTAGAAATCCAGGAATAGGAGATGATAAAATATTTTGTGGCTCATTTTTCATTTTATTTTTTAACTGTGGAGTGCTACCTAAGGAAATAGAAACCGAATATGGAAATAGAAACCGAATAAGGAAACAGAAATCGAATAAGGAAATGGAAATCGAATAAGCAAATGAAAATCCAATAAGGAAATAGAAACCGAAAAAGAAAATGAATATTGAAAAAGGAAAAAGAAACCGAATAAGGAAATGAAAATCGAATCAGGAAATGGAAATCGAATAAGGAAATAGACACCGAATAAGGAAATGAAAATCGAATAAGGAAAAAGAAACCGAATAAGGAAACGAAAAAAAAAATTTGAAAAACTTTTTGAGGAAAAAAAAAATCAGTTTGGACTTGTAATATTTTTCAAAATTTGAATATAGAAAAAGGAAATGGAAACCGAATAAGGAAACGAAAATCCAATAAGGAAATGAAAATCCAATAAGGAAATGGAAACTGAATAAGGAAATAGAAACTGAATAAGAAAAAAGAAACCGAATAAGGAAATGGAAATCCAATAAGGAAATGAAAATCCAATAAGGAAATAGAAACTGAATAAGGAAATAGAAACCGAATAAGGAAATAGAAACCGAAAAAGGAAATGAATATTGAAAAAGGAAAAAGAAACCGAATTAGGAAATGGAAAGCGAATAAGGAAATGGAAATCGAATAAGGAAATGGAAATCGAATAAGGAAATAGAAACTGTATGAGGAGATGAAAATCGAATAAGGAAAGAGAAAGCGAATAAGGAAACGACAAAAAAAATTTGAGGTAAAAAAAAATTTTGAGGAAAAAAAATTTTGAGGAAAAAAAAATTTTGAGAAAAAAAAAATTCAGTTTGGACTTGTAATATTTTTCAAAATTTGAATATCGAAAAAGGAAATCGAATAAGGAAATGAAAATCCAATAAGGAAATGAAAATCCAATAAGGAAATGGAAACTGAATAAGGAAATAGAAACCGAATAAGGAAAAAGAAACCGAATAAGGAAATGAAAATCCAATAAGGAAATGAAAATCCAATAAGGAAATGGAAACTGAATAAGGAAATAGAAACCAAATAAGGAAATAGAAACCGAAAAAGGAAATGAATATTGAAAAAGGAAAAAGAAACCGAATTAGGAAATGGAAATCGAATAAGGAAATGGAAATCGAATAAGGAAACGAAAATCCAATAAGGAAATAGAAACCCAATGAGGAAATAGAAACCCAATAAGAAAACAGAAACCCAATAAGGAAATAGAAACCGAAAAAGGAAATGAACATTGAAAAAGGAAAAAGAAACCGAATAAGGAAATGGAAATTGAATAAGGAAATGGAAATCGAATAAGGAAATGAAAATCCAATAAGGAAATAGAAACCGAATAAGGAAATAGAAACCGAAAAAGGAAATGAACATTGAAAAAGGAAAAAGAAACCGAATAAGGAAATGAAAATTGAAGAAGGAAATGGAAATCGAATAAGGAAATAGAACCTGTATAAGGAAATGAAAACGAATAAGGAAAGAGAAAGCGAATAAGGAAACGAAAAAAAAAATTTGAAAAACTTTTTGAGGAAAAAAAAATTTGAGGAAAAAAAAAATTTTGAGGAAAAAAAATTTTGAGGGAAAAAAAATTTTGAGGAAAAAAAAATTTGAGGAAAAAAATTTTGAAGGAAAAAAAAAAATCAGTTTGGACTTGTAATATTTTTCAAAATTTGAATATCGAAAAAGGAAATGGAAACCGAATAAGGAAATGAAAATCCAATAAGGAAATGGAAACTGAATAAGGAAATAGAAACCGAATAAGGAAAAAGAAACCGAATAAGGAAATGAAAATCCAATAAGGAAATAAAAATCCAATAAGGAAATGGAAACTGAATAAGGAAATAGAAACCGAATAAGGAAATCGAAACCGAAAAAGGAAATGAAGATTGAAAAAGGAAAAAGTAACCAAATTAGGAAATGGAAATCGAATAAGGAAATGGAAATCGAATAAGGAAACGAAAATCCAATAAGGAAATAGAAACCCAATAAGGAAATAGAAACCCAATAAGGAAATAGAAACCGAATAAGGAAATGGAAATCGAATAAGGAAATGGAAATCGAATAAGGAAATGAAAATCCAATTAGGAAATAGAAACCGAATAAGGAAATAGAAACTGAAAAAGGAAATAAACATTGAAAAAGGAAATAAACATTGAAAAAGGAAAAAAAAAACGAATAAGGAAATGAAAATCGAATAAGGAAATGGAAATCGAATAAGGAAATATAAACTGTATAAGGAAATGAAAACCGAATAAGGAAAAAGAAACCGAATAAGGAAACGAAAAAAAAATTTGAAAAACTTTTTGAGGAAAAAAGAATTTGAGGAAAAAAAATTTTGAGGAAAAAAAATTTGAGAAAAAAAAATTTGAGGAAAAAAAATTTTGAGAAAAAAAAAAATTTGAGGAAAAAAAAATTTGAGGAAAAAAAAAAATTTGAGGAAAAAAAAATTTGAGGAAAAAAAAATTCTGAGGAAAATTTTTTTTGAAGGAAAACAAATTTTTAGTTTGGACTTGTAATATTTTTCAAAATTTGAATATCGAAAAAGGAAAAAGGAAAAAGGAACCAACTTGTGTCTGGTTTGGAGATGAAGGAACCATTATTCCAGATGTTAATTCTTAATAGTGAATAGTGACTGGACATTTGCGATGATATCGCGTTGCGTGTATGGACATATAAAGATTTAGTGATGGACATAATTATAGTTTTCCAATTATATTGTGTGATGCATATTAATAGACAACAAGATTAAAAGAATTAATCATATATTTTAATTTTTCTGCGTTGTTACAAGAATTTTTAGGTGAAAGATTTGCTTTATACTGGGTCTAATTAGACTTAATTTTGGTATTTGATGAAATTTAAAAGTATGTGGAACAAAGACTTGAGAGCAAAGACTTGTCCGTCTTAAACAAAAAATTGTCAGAATGATCTGATTTTCAAATTACAAAAATGTAGTTTTGTGTTGGATATTTATATTTGGTGAATTTCTTTGTTTATATCTCTGTTCAAATTTTTTACTGGTAATGTTCATGAGATCAGTTGGTTATTAATTTCCATTTATTTCTTATTCTATTTTGGAAGTTGCATTTATTGGAGCTACAAAGAGTTCACTATTAACCTGAGCAAGCCCAGGATTATGATATATAATGTTACCTTATCCAAGCATCATTTATGATGTGAAGGATAAGGTGCATTATATGAAGAAGCCAAAAGGCTTCGAGGGTTAATATGTACCCTCCCAAATTATATAATCAGAAATACTCCCGTCCCAAAAATAAATATTAAGACCAATAAATGCCCAAAGCGGTTTGGTTTTTTTAAAAAGAGGCTGGTCACTACTCTGCACGGGCTTTTTTTTCAACCGATTTTTATAGTTCGTTCTTATGTTGTACTGTTATACCACTGTCCCAGGTTAGGGGGAGGGTTGGGATCCCGCTAACATGTTTAAACCGCCACACTATTTATGTATGTGCCTGTCCCAAGTCAGGAGCCTGTAATTCAGTGGTTGTCGTTTGTTTATGTGTTACATATTTGTTTTTCGTTCATTTTTTTACATAAAGAAGGCTGTTAGTTTTCTCGTTTGAATTGTTTTACATTGTCTTATCGGGGCCTATTATAGCTGACTATGCGGTATGGGCTTTGCTCATTGTTGAAGGCCGTACGGTGACCTATAGTTGTTAATGTCTGTGTCATTTTGGTCTTTTGTGGATAGTTGTCTCATTGGCAATCATACCACATCTTCTTTTTTTATATTATATAGTAGTGGTCAGACAAAAAATCACTCAGCTGTGAAAAAAGGCGTACAGCCTTGACATAAAGTAAAGGTTTACTTATTAACCCTTGAAGCCCTTTGGCTTCTTCATATAATGCACCTTATCCTTCACATCATAAATGATGCTTGGATAAGGTAACATTAACAAGCTTCTGTCCAGGTTTGGTAGAAATCCAGAAGAGTTCAAGAAAGTTATTAAAGTTTCATAAACTTTAACCACAGTCAATATTTGTGGACGCAGCTGCCGACGAAATGTAGGATCGTATGTCTTGCTTTTTCTACCAAAGTCAAAGACTCGATGGGTAATTCTGTGCAAAATGATTTTTTAAGCTGATTTCAAGACTTGTTTTAGTTTCATAGTATTTTAATTTAATATATATATGTTATAGAGACAACAATTGAATCATTTCTAAAAGATTGAAATTTCAATTTCATTTTTCTTCTCAACTAATTTAATAAATCATATGTAGGCAGAATACAAGATTTGTAAATTTTAGGATACCTTGTAATGTTCCAAGCATTGTTTCAATAATCCAAACTTTAAGAATTGGATGCAATATTTAACAGAATTGTAAATTCGTATTGCTATGCAATCATATTGATATATAAACACCCTACAGCATAATTTTGGATCCCTATTTAGACCAACTTGAAAACTGGCCACATAATCAAAAAGTACATGTTCAGATTCAGCATATCAAAGAACCCCAAGAATTCAATTTTTGTTGAAATCAAACTAAGTTTAATTTTGGACTCTTTGGACCTAAATGTAGATTAATTTGGAAACAGGACCAAAAATTAACATATTAAGAATCTAAATTAAATACACGGTTAGATTCAGCTTATTGAAGAACCCCAATAATTCATTTCTTTATGAAATCAAACAAAGTTTAATTTTGGACCCTTTTGGTCCATAATTCCTAAACTGTTGAGACCAAAACCCCCAATTCCAACCTTCCTTTAGTGGTTTTAAACCTTTTGTTAAAATTTTATTGATTTCTATTCACTTATACTAAAGTTATTATCCGGAAATCATCCGTGTTCAGATGACGATGTGATACCAATATATACAACCAATTTTGTTTTTAATTTTAGCAGACGTATAAAAATTGGTACCCATGTATATAAATTAATCCAGTTATAATATATTTTTGTATAGTGAAATGGTACATGTATAAACAGAATGAAAACAAGAATAATCTTATGTGTCTTTATTCTGGTATACATGTACGTAGTTGAACAAGAATAACTGTTGAAAATAAAACATGCCAGAGTTAAATCAAATGTTTCACTTTGTGGGTGTTTATTTTTTATTTCTGTGAAAAGGATTCAGATAACTTGTAAGTCATCCTTAAAATTTAAGATTGGAGGGTCTGAGACAGAGACATTTAGGATTGAAGAAACAAACAAATTCTTTTTATGCCTTAGCCTTACCTTGAAAAAAGGCACCATTACACACAATCATCCATACTCCAAAATGTACAACTAAACTGAACAGCATTTTTGAAGATTTCTGTAATTGGTCATTCTATTAAAAGAAACTAAATATTTACTCTGCAATGTTCATGATGTTAACTCACTAATTAACAGCATTCATTATATACATGTACATTGTATGACATGGGTTAAAAATATGAAAATCAAATTTAAATGCCACATCAAGCCAAAAAAATAAAATATGTGTCTCTTTCCTATTACATTTTTGAAAAAAAAAGAGTAGTTACATGCAGTGTTGGGATTTTTTTTCATTTTACCATTTTTTTTTAATTGATTCTATGGGAGGGACTTTCTGACATTGAAACTCGCTTATAGAAAAATAACCAAATTTGTTTTAAGGGTAGGCTACTTTTTAGCTTTTAAAGTAAGGGAGGATATACAGTGTAGGGTAATAGGAAACACACATATCATTTTTTTGTAATAGAAATAATATTGTAGTATGTGATCATGCTTACCCTTCTGGAGAACACAAGATCACCCTGGCCCTTGATTGGGTTAGTCTTGCTCATTATTTAGTTTTTTTGTTCAATGTTTTTGGTTGACTGCAAGTATTTCAGGTGTCTTTCTCTCCCAAATTCTTTTTCTACATGACCCTTTTCTATCTCCCTTCAACATGACAATTAAGTCTCTTTGGTTTTTTTCTATCTCTTTTTTTTCCTAGGCCTTGGAAAATTAATTGTTGGTTTCCCCTAACATGGGAAAAGCAGGCATGCTATTTTTTTTTGTAACCATGCATTGTTTTATATCTATATCTATATGTTTTGTTTCTATTAGGGAACTATAATCTAGCATATTTCCAACACTTTTAGTCGTCTCGGCACTTCACATTTATTTGGGGGAGATTTAAAAATGTTTTGATCTCCATCATCACTGATGAATCTTATATAACATTCATAGTAAAGTGCACTATGTTTTGTCTTAAAAGGAATCACCTCCCACCAGCCATGCCCATTAACAGCTGGAAGGCGCTGACTGCATGGGTATTAGCAGCCCTACATGCTTTTTCAATGCATGTTTCAACCTCATTATCTGTGCATTGGAATTCAATGAACTTGTTCCCAAAATTAACAACATCTCCGACAAACATCCCTCCTTCAACTTGGAATGGTTGCAACTCAAGACTCACTTATTTCAAACTGCTTTTAAGGATTTCTTGTAGAATTCATATATTTTCATTGACTGCATTAGTGTTAAACTGTATTGTATATTTTTAAGGATACATTCATTAATCATTTAAAAAAAAAAACACCAATTTTTTATTTTTTTTTACAGAAAAATTAAATGACCCGGCGGTTAAAGAATGACCCGGTCCGGTTAGGGGAAACCATCAATTATTTTTCCATGGAAAATTAATTGTTGGTTTCCCCTAACATTGGAAATGTATAAAGACCCGGCAGGCAGGCTTTTTTTTTTTTTTGGTAACCATGCGTTATTTTATACATGTATGACGAAAATATGTTTTCCCATGAAGAAACTCAACTAACATTAACAAACAGCAAATTGTGATCGTTTAAAAAATATTGAAATTTAAATAAGAACTTTCTGGGGGAAAACATAGATCTTTGCAAATTGTGGTCATTTGAGAAATAATGATGATAGTCAATTATGAGGTTTTATTTTAAATAATTAACAAATAAGTGACCCATCTGATGACAATAAGCAGATAACCTGTATTCAAAACTTTGAACACCTGTTCTAAACGTTAATTAGATGAGGGTCATAAACTTGTCTGAGACATGTAAATTATAGCAATTTAATGCAAAAATTTGTGACTATGTGACTAAATTGATATGCAAAATTTCAACTTTTTGAAAATCTTCCTAAATGACGAGCTTTCCTGAAGTCTGGGATAAGTATGCATTATGTTAACACCAACAGGATGAGTAATGTTGAGATTCCACACTGTAAGATACTCTATTGACTGCACTGTTAAAGACCTCACAGAAGCTTCAAGACAAGAAACAAGAGAAACCGTAAAACAAGTTAAATTTCTTATGATTTCACGAGACATTTAACTCGTGTAAATATATTATAATATATTGGTACCCAACATTTTTGAATCAAATTCATCATCTTAAGGCATAGAAGTTGACATATTTTATCAAAATTTAGAGCATTGTTTATATAAATTTAAAGTCCTTTTTAACATGCAAAATTATATACATGTACATGACGACAGGCATCCTACAGAAAGTGAAATTTTTGGGGAATTAGAATGCTTTATGTCTAGCCGCATTTGTGTTAACTTAATTGAAACTGTATCAGAAGCCCTTAAAAGTACAGTTTGCCGTTGCAGTTTTTTTTTGGTGAATTTGACATGTTCTGCTTTTGTCCCTTTAATGGGCCTCTATAGATAGTGTTCTACCCAGGTTGTTTTAGCACTGCTGTGCTGAGCTTTTTGGCACACCACAGCAGTCAGAGATGGGTCTGATTTCTTTCAATGTAATTGATTAAATTACAATTACTTTGTCATTTGTATGATTAAATTAAATTAACGATTACATCATTTATCAAAGTGTCTGATTAAATTAATGATTACATTGGCAAAGTAATCATGATTACATCTGATTACAATGAGTAAAAATAAAACCATTTTGAATGTGAATGAATAAAAGTTTAATACAACCATAGCATTTTTGGGAAGGATTATGTTCATTATAAAATGATAACTTTAAACTTCATCTGTTTAATAAACCATGAAAGTTCACTACATACATACATGAGCATTGTGTCACTGGCTTGACCCATTACACTTTATCATCATTGATCTCTGAATTATTTTAACTTCAATTGAATAAAGCTTTATAAAGAGTTTGCTGTTTGTCTCCTAACCTCTTCCAGACTTTATGTGTATTTCAAGGTGCAGTTTATGGGAGTTAAAATATGGATGATATAATTGTATACAAAATGCAAGTACTAACCAGATGCTCCGCAGGGCGTAGCTTTATACGACCGCAGAGGTTGAACCCTGAACGGTTGGGGCAAGTATGGACACAACATTCAAGCTGGATTCAGCTCTAAATTTGGATTGTGATAGTTGACACAGCATAGGTTTCTGACACAGAATGAATGTGTTCTAATGAACTTCAAATTTTTGTTCTCTTAGAGCAATTCACTATGCTGTTGAATATTAATCCTCTCAAAAAAATGTTTGAAGAAATTTTCTTTTTTATTTATAAAATTTCAAATGAGAAAAATTGAACCCAATTTTTTTAATCACATACCCCTTTCCCTTATTCCAAAACTAATCTCCATTCAAATTTCTAATGGAGTTTGCAACAATAACTACTCATTTAAATACTAATACATTAAAATATTAAGATGTAAAAAAACTGCTTGTTATCACTGAATGGTAAAGATTATTTTAATTTATCAGTTGGTAGTAAAAAGTGAATATACATTGTATATTGTATATAACAAAGATTTAAGTTGATTCTGGACAAAGAAAGATAACTCAAATTAAAAAAAAAATCTTGCTATTGCACAATATTTTGCAATTAGATATTTCTTGCTTACAATTCTGGACAAAGAAAGATAACTCTAATTAAAAAAAAATTTGCTATTTCACAATATTGTGCAATTAGATATTTCTTGCCATTGCG
This sequence comes from Mytilus edulis, assembly GCF_963676685.1. Lineage (NCBI taxonomy): Eukaryota > Metazoa > Mollusca > Bivalvia > Mytilida > Mytilidae > Mytilus > Mytilus edulis. Next base: position 19,970,180 of record NC_092357.1, read on the forward strand.
CAATACTGTGCAATTGAAAAGACTTGCTATTGCACAATACTTAATATAATAATTTTAGATCCTGATTTGGACCAACTTGAAAACTGGGCCCATAATAAACCAGGTGCTCCGCAGGGCGCAGCTTTATACGACCGCAGAGGTCGAACCCTGAACAGTTGTGGCAAGTATGGACAAAACATTCTAGCGTGATACAGCTCTGAATTTGGATTGTGATCAAAATTTTGACATTACATGTTTTTTTTTTACACAAAACAAATGTCAAGATTTTACAAATTTTACAATTAAAGATTTCTTCTTCAAACTTTTTAAATCTAAAATTAAATAGTTGACACAGCATAGGTTTCTGACACAGAATGAATGTGGTCTAATGAACTTAAAAGTTTGTTTTTGCCTTTTAGCAATTCACTATGCTGTTGAATATTAATCCTCTCAAAAAAATGTTTGAAGAAATTTTCTTTTTATTTATGAAATCTGAAATGAGAAAAATTTAATCCCCCCCCTTTTTTCCCATCCCCGTTTCCCTTTTTCCAAAACTGATATCAATTCAAATTTCTAATGGAGTTTGCAACAATAACTACTCTTTTAAATACATCATAAAATATTAAAATGTAAAATAAAGTGCTTGTTATCACTGAATGGTAAAGATTGGTTGGTAGTAAAAGTGAATATACATTGTTTATTGTATAAAACAATAAAAAAAACTTCATCAGCAACATTTTATATTGGCAAATTTCCAATGAAGTTATTTACATAAAGTTATTGGCAAATAAAAATAGAAAATGACATCATAGTCATGTCTGGCAAATGTCCAACATACATTATCTAAAAAACATTTTAGATAAGATAAGGAAATAAGATGTAAAAAAAACTGCTTGTTATCACTGAATGGTAAAGATTATTTTAATTTTTCAGTTGGTAGTAAAAAGTGAATATACATTGTATATTGTATATAACAAAGATTTAAGTTGATTCTGGACAAAGAAAGATAACTCCAATTAAAAGAAAATCTTGCTATTGCACAATATTTTGCAATTAGATATTTCTTGCTTACTATTCTGGACAAAGAAAGATAACTCTAATTAAAAAAAAATTTGCTATTTCACAATATTGTGCAATTAGATATTTCTTGCCATTGCGCAATACTGTGCAATTGAAAAGACTTGCTATTGCACAATACTTAATATAATAATTTTAGATCCTGATTTGGACCAACTTGAAAACTGGGCCAATAATAAAAAATCTAAGTACATTTTTGGATTCAGCATATCAAAGAACCCCAAGATTTCAATTTTTGTTAAAATCAGACTAAGTTTAATTTTGGACCCTTTGGACTTTAGTGTAGACCAATTTGAAAACAGGACCAAAAATGAAGAATCTACAAACACAGTTGGATTTGGTATATCAAAGAACCCCATTTATTCAATTTTTGACGAAATCAAACAAAGTTTAATTTTGGACCCCGATTTGGACCAACTTGAAAACTGGGCCAATAATGAAGAATCTAAGTACATTTTTAGATTCAGCATATCAAAGAACCTACCTGATTCATTTTTTGTCAAAATCAAACTAAGTTTAATTTTGGACCCTTTGGACCTTAATGTAGACCAATTTAAAAACGGGACCAAAAGTTAAGAATCTACATACACAGTCATGACAGTTAGATTCGGCATATCAAAGAACCCCAATTATTCAATTTTGATGAAATCAAACAAAGTTTAATTTTGGACCCTTTGGGCCCCTTATTCTGTTGGGACCAAAACTCCCAAAATCAATACCAACCTTCCTTTTATGGTCATAAACCTTGTATTTAAATTTCATAGATTTCTATTTACTTATACTAACGTTATGGTGCGAAAACCAAGAAAAATGCTTATTTGGGTCCCTTTTTGGCCCCTAATTCCTAAACTGTTGGGACCTAAACTCCCAAAATCAATACCAACCTTCCTTTTGTAGTCATTAACATTGTGTTTAAATTTCATTGATTTCTATTTACTTAAACTAAAGTTATTGTGCGAAAACCAAGAATAATGCTTATTTGGGCCCTTTTTTGGCCCCTAATTCCTAAACTGTTGAAACCAAAACTCCCAAAATCAATCCCAACTGTTCTTTTGTGGTCATAAACCTTGTGTCAAAATTTCATAGATTTCTATTAACTTAAACTAAAGTTATAGTGCGAAAACCAAGAAAATGCTTATTTGGGCCCTTTTTGGCCCCTAATTCCTAAAATGTTGGGACCAAAACTCCCAAAATCAATACCAACCTTCCTTTTGTGGTCATAAACCTTGTGTTAAAATTTCATAGATTTCCATTCACTTTTACTAAAGTTAGAGTGCGAAAACTAAAAGTATTCGGACGACGACGACGCCGACGACGCCAACGTGATAGCAATATACGACGAAAAATTTTTCAAATTTTGAGGTCGTATAAAAATCTAAGTACATTTTTGGATTCAGCATATCAAAGAACCCCAAGATTTCAATTTTTGTTAAAATCAGACTAAGTTTAATTATGGACCCTTTGGACTTTAGTGTAGACCAATTTGAAAACAGGACCAAAAATGAAGAATCTACATACACAGTTAGATTTGGTATATCAAAGAACCCCATTTATTCAATTTTTGATGAAATCAAACAAAGTTTAATTTTGGACCCCGATTTGGACCAACTTGAAACTGGGCCAATAATCAAGAATCTAAGTACATTTTTAGATTCAGCATATCAAAGAACCTAACTGATTCATTTTTTGTCAAAATCAAACTAAGTTTAATTTTGGACCCTTTGGACCTTAATGTAGACCAATTTGAAAACGGGACCAAAAGTTAAGAATCTACATACACAGTCATGACAGTTAGATTCGTCATATCAAAGAACCCCAAATTATTCAATTTTGATGAAATCAAACAAAGTTTAATTTTGGACCCTTTGGGCCCCTTATTATGTTGGGAATAAAACTCCCAAAATCAATACCAACCTTCCTTTTATGGTCATAAACCTTGTGTCAAAATTTCATAGATTTCTATTTACTTATACTAACGTTATGGTGCGAAAACCAAGAAAAATGCTTATTTGGGTCCCTTTTTGGCCCCTAATTCCTAAACTGTTGGGACCTAAACTCCCAAAATCAATACCAACCTTCATTTTGTAGTCAATAACATTGTGTTTAAATTTCATTGATTTCTATTTACTTAAACTAAAGTTATTGTGCGAAAACCAAGAAAATGCTTATTTGGGCCCTTTTTGTCCAAATACATACAACATTTTGCTTATTTCAAGCAAGATTTTTCCAACTTTTAATTTAGTTTGTGTTAATTAGAAAAATTTTGAATGTCTGATTAATCTTTTATCATATATATATTGAAACATGAAACATGAAAACTTAATTAATCGCCTATTTCTACATATACAATATGTATTCAATGGCGTTGTACATAAATGACATATAAAATACAAAAATACTATACAAAAATACAATATGTATGTACTATACCAAAAATTGAAAATATACACTGTGATACACAAGAAAAAAGTCAGAAAAGTTCAAAATAATTTTCGAAATACAATGTTTTCAACCGACATTTAAAAGTATCCAAAGATTCAGAATTTTTTACATTTGTACCTAGTTCATTCCACAATTTTGGCCCAATAGTACTAAAGCTTCTATCTGAAAAAGTTTTCTTTTTGTTATATGGGACTGCATAACAACCAATAGATGACTCTGACGACCTTAATGAACGTTTCGACACTTGAGGATTTAACAAATTGATCAAATATGACGGTGCATTACCTACATGACAGTTGTACATATATGTTAAGATTTTGAATGTAATTCTGGCTTTGATCGGAAGCCAGTGTAAGTCAAACAATGCCTGCTTAGCACTATCATACTTAGAACCTATTGTCCTAGAGCTATACTCAATTGGTAATTGCAATAAAAACAAACCTAATTTGTTATCTACCTGTCAATTCAAAGTTGACAAAAATCACATTATTAACAAAAGATAAAAATTCAGGGTTAAAGAAAAGTTTTACTAGAATATAACAGTATATTATCAAATATATATATATATGTACATCTTTGAATTGTCAATATATGCACAATATCTTTTCATTACTGTAACAGTTTATTTTTTACTGAAGTATACAAATCAATTAAGATGATTTATAAAGTAAACCAAACTATCTTATTAACATGTTAAATATTTATTAAATAAGAATAACAAAAAGGTTAATTTCTTGACCATAAACACAGTTAAAAAAAATCATTGTAATCAGAATGTAACCAAAAAGTAATCAGGATTACAGGGTATTTTGAAAAGTAATTGATTAAATTAAATTACATGTAATCAGATTTTTGGCTGATTAATGATAACAATGATTACTTGAAAAATTGTAATCAATTACAGCTGATTAACGATTACAATTACAATTACCCCAAGTCTGACAGCAGTATCCAATCAAATATCAGAGCTATCATTTTGAAATTTCAAACTAACGGTATTATTCTGTACAATTCCGGTCATGTGGTAGACTGGTTGGTTGATCTGAGAGATTGTTTATTCACCTAATGAAGTCAAATATCGGAGGGGCATAAACCTTAACCAGAGTGAATTCAATTTTTCTTGGCAGAAAAACTAAGTCCATTTATAAGTAAAATACGAATTCTTTTTTTTATTTTTTACAAATCGACTTCTGGATACTATTTTATGATCATAAACAAGCTTTTTTCAGAGTTTGGTAGATTCATGGACAGAGTTAATGTAAATGTAATGTTTCCTGGTAGAAAAAACTACGTCCATTTACTTGTAAAATATGGAAAAATGGATACTTTTTTTTTTACAAAATTTACCTGTGACCAGGGATGGGGTAATCGTAATCTGTAATCGTAATTGATTGTAATTGATTACATTTTTTCAAGTAATCGACAGTAATCTGTAATCGCAGACATTTTCGATTACATGTAATCGTAATTTAATCGATTACAGCAAAAATGTGGATGTAATCATCGATTACTTTTCGATTACTTTAGTAAAATAGTTTGATGAAAAATAATCTATTTCAGAGGAAAATATGTATGTTATCACTTTGTAGTACAGATAAAAAATTAGGCATCAACAATACTTGAGAGTTAAGCAACTGCCTTATTTCTATCTATTGTCTCAAGCTGCAGTATGAGCAACCAGATCCCCTACCTAAATTTACTTTATATCTAGCTTTTGAAACAAATGGATGTACAAATGTATGTGCTTGTCAATAATTCAAGAGCTTTAATATTTAAATAAGAAAATAGATTTGAAATAATAAAATAAATCTTAAATAAAAAATGTGTCTGTCTTTCGCTAAGTTCTGTACTACATTTTTTAAAAGTAGTAAGCTTATTTGTATTAAATTTCCTGAAAACATCATTTTCAATCAGAGTTGAAATAAAAGCTTAGAATAGATAAACAGTTGATTTCTTAAATGTTATGATATACATGTATATAAATTGAATTAAAAAAGAACTCAAAATCCTTTTAACAATGAACCAATGGCAATGCATAGCTATTCTTTTTAGAAATAGATACATGTATCCCTTTGACACTATAAATATATTTTGTATATAATTTGATCGAAGAAGTTAACAAATCTTAACAGCATTCTTGCCTTTACGAATGAGATGATCAAAGTCTTCTAATCAATAACAAAAATACTTTGTTTTTATTTCAATTATCTTACGTCTAATTAAGAAGGAAATTTACAATATTTAGCCCCAGGTTATAAATTGTACTCCAGTGGCAGTTAAATAATCTGTAATTAGGGTGGTTATCCAAACAAAATGTTTAAATCATGCATGTCATTATAAAAATAAATTTTGATCTTAAAAATTAGCTGAACTAATTAATTATTCTACTTTTTAAATATTTCCTTAAAATTATAATTAACTATGCTAAATTTTTTTTTTAAAGATTAAAAAACAAAAAAGCAAACGTAATTCGGTAAGAAAGCTAAATTTTTGAAAAATAATAAGTTATGAATAAGTGATTATTGCAATGCGATGACATCTTTCATTTATGTTGAAAGTCAAAATTTTAAGATTTCTTAAATATTTCTAATCTTCATCAAGAGATTTGATCTAAAAAAAACAGCTATTCACTTATAATTTAGAAACAATACTTTGAATGATGCATTTTGTAAAGATCCTAATTTCCACTATACAAATGTTGAGCAATATAATTGTGTTTTACTCATGTTATTTTTTGTTGAAATGTTGAAGTATGTAATTGACAGTAATCGAAAAGTAATGTAATTGACAGTAATCGAAAAGTAATCGATTGTAATCGATTACATACTAAAATTTGAGTAATCGATTATTAATCGATTGCAGAAAAATCCTTCATGTAATCGATTATTACATCTGTCAGTAATCGTGCCCATCCCTGCCTGTGACACCACCAAAATTCTGGTATCACGATTTCACGAGAAATACAAGAACCTTTATAATATCCCAAAACATACTGGTATGTCCCGATAATAAGATTTTTTATAGTGTTATGATACTTTTTTAAGGTGTTATACTATACTTTAAACAATATTAAAGAATATTAATTAAAGGTATTACTTGTTTTTACTCAATAAAAGTGTAATCTCACTTCAATAATTTGTTTTGTACGTCTTGTATACAAAATTTAACTCAAGCCATATTTTTTTTTAAACAAGGAGTTTGCATATAAGATATACAAATCTGTTTTCTGAAGATTGCGTGTAATTTTTTTTAATTATGAATGCCCTTAAACCTTCTAATTGTATGCTGTTAATTAAACAGAGCTCCAGATAAGAATTCACAAATTGGGGTTTAAAGTAATTGGGTGATAAGTTATTTAATTGCATTATCAATTCCAATTCACCCCTCAAGCAAATATCAAATTGGGTTTTTCACCAACAAGCTCCTTAATGTATTGTTTTTTTCCATCAACACAATATTGAATATTTAGGCATGTTACGTGTACCTTTTGAGCAATGAAAAATTCCAACAGGGACCCATTTTAGCTACTTGATGTGCAACGTTCTATTTTAAGAACGAAAGGACATTTCCAATTATAAATATTATAACAAGAGTGCACACACTGAAATGTCTCGCCTTCTTTACTAATCATTGATATTATGTTGATACTCCTAAAAATAAAGCTTTATTACGACTGTCACATTAACTTAACATGAACCATGAAAATGAGGTCAAGGTCAGTTGAACCATATGCCAGGCAAACATGTACAGCTAACAATGCTTCCATACAACAAATATAGTTGACCTAGATTGCTTATAGTTTAAGAAAATAGACCAAAACACAAAAACTTAACACTGAGCAATGAACCGTGAAAACCAGGTCAAGGTTAAATAAAACCTGCACGACTGACATATAGATCATAAAATATTTCCATACACCAAATATAGTTGACCTATGACATATAGTATTAGATAAAAAGACAAAAACTCAAAAACTTAACTTTGACCACTCAACCATGAAAATGAGGTCAAGGTCAGATGACATCAGCCCGCTAGACATGTTCACCTTACAATCATTCCATACAACAAATATAGTAAACCTATTGCATAAAGTATGAGAAAAACAGACCAAAACACAAAAACTTAACTATAACCACTGAACCATGAAAATGAGGTCAAGGTCAGATGACATCTGCCCGCTAGACATGTACACCTTACAATCATTCCATACAACAAATATAGTAAACCTATTGCATATAGTATGAGAACAACAGACCAAAACACAAAAATTTAACTATAACCACTGAACCATGAAAATGATGTCAAGGTCAGATGACACCTGCCAGTTGGACATGTACACGTTACAGTCCTTCCATACACCGAATATACTAGACCTATTGCTTATAGTATCTGAGATATGGACTTGACCACCAAAACTTAACCTTGTTCACTGATCCATGAAATGAGGTCGAGGTCAAGTGAAAACTGTCTGACGGGCATGAGGACCTTGCAAGGTACGCACATACTAAATATAGTTATCCTCTTACTTATAATAAGAGAGAATTCAACATTACAAAAAATCTGAACTTTTTTTTCAAGTGGTCACTGAACCATGAAAATGAGGTCAAGGACATTGGACATGTGACTGACGGAAACTTCGTAACATGAGGCATCTATATACAAAGTATGAAGCATCCAGGTCTTCCACCTTCTAAAATATAAAGCTTTAAAGAAGTAAGCTAACGCCGCCGCCAGATCACTATCCCTATGTCGAGCTTTCTGCAACAAAAGTTGCAGGCTCGACAAAAATAGATTTACGCGATGACTGTAATTAGCTTAGGGTAAACAACGCTTACCATAGCGAATAAAAGCGTTAAGAACTCATGGTTTTTGCATATAATTGGTTTTTCCTTTGGATGAATTGTGTTTTAGAAACCCTGCAATGGGCGATCGCATGGGGTTTTAAATTATTTGTATTGCCTGATCAGGCAAATACGCAGCTTATCTGGAGCTCTGTGTTACACTTATTTTTCAAAGTAAAACACCATAAAAAAATCTTGTTATCGGGATATATATCAGTTTGTTTTTGGGATATTACGTTGTTCTTGTGTATCTCGGGAAATCGTGGTACCCCCAAAATTCAACTTCATCTGTGTTTTGTGGTTATAAGCATTGTGTACAAGTTTCATAAAATTTGGTTGAGGCAACTTGATTATACATGTACATGTATTGATGTAAAAGAACAGAAACTAAATATGTTGCAATTTTTCAATATATTAAGGGCCATAATTCGAGAATGGTTAAAGTGACCCAATAAAAATTCAAACTTGTTCTGTATTTTAATATCATAAATATTGTGCTATTAAAGTTTCAAAACATTTGGTTGAGGCAAACTTATGTTAGATAACAGAAACTAATTTTTTTAACAATTTTTCCATTTATAAAGGGGCATAACTCTAGAACATTAAAGTGATACTACCAAAAATTCACACTTGATCTGTTTTGTTTTTATAAGCAAATGTGTATAAGTTTCATAATATTTGGTTGAGGCAAACTCAAGTTAGAGACTGGAAACTAATCTTAGGACGTACAAGATTAAAACTCAATGCCACCTACATGTACGCTACGGCAGGGGCATAAAAAAGATACAGAATTCTAAACCAGATGATCCGCAGGGGGGAGCTTTATACAACCGCAGAGTTCGAACCCTGAACATAGGGGCAAGTATGGACACAACATTTAAGCTTGATACAGCTCTGAATTTGGATTGTGATTAAATAGTTGACACAACACAGGTTTCTTGACACATAATGAATGTGGTCTAGGAACTTAAACTTAACCAGATGCTCCGCAGGGCACAGCTTTATACGAACGCAGAGGTTGAACCCTGAACGGTTGGGGCAAGTATGGACACAACATTCAAGCTGGATTCAGCTCTAAATTTGGACTGTGATTAAATAGTTGACACAGCATAGGTTTCTGACACAGAATGAATGTGGTCTAATGAACTTAAAAATTTTTTTTTGCCTTTGAGCAATTCACTATGCTGTTGAATATTAATCCTCTCAAAAAAATGTTTGAAGAAATTTTCTTTTTATTTATGAAATCTGAAATGAAAAAAATTGACCCCCCAATTTTATTTTCACATCCCCCTTTCCCTTATTTCAAACCTGATCTCAATTCAAATTTCTAATGAAGTTTGCAACAATAACTACTCATTTAAATACATCATAAAATATTAAAATGTAAACTAGAGGCTCTAAAGAGCCTGTGTCGCTCACCTTGGTCTATGTGAATATTAAACAATGGACACAGATGGATTCATGACAAAATTGTGTTTTGGTGATGGTGATGTGTATATTCATCTTACTTTACTGAACATTCTTGCGGCTAATAATTATTTCTATCTATATTGAACTTGGCCCAGAAGTTTCAGTGGAAAATGTTAGTAAAAATTTAGAAGTTTTATGAAAATTGTTAAAAATTGACTATAAAGGGCAATAACTCCTAAAGGGGTCAACTGACCATTTCGGTCATGTTGACTTATTTGTAAATCTTACTATGCTGAACATTATTGCAGTTTACAGTTTATCTCTATCTATAATAATATTCAAGGTAATAACCAAAAACAGCAAAATTTCCTTAAAATTACCAATTCAGGGGCAGCAACCCAACAAGGGGTTGTCCGATTCATCTGATAATTTCAGGGCAGATAGATCTTGACCTGATAAACAATTTTACTACATGTCAGATTTGCTCTAAATGCTTTGGTTTTTGAGTTATAAGCCAAAAACTGCATTTTACCCCTATGTTCTATTTTTAGCCATGGCGGCCATCTTGGTTGGTTGGCCGGGTCAAGCCACACATTTTTTAAACTAGATTCCCCAATGATGATTGTGGCCAAGTTTGGATTAATTTGGCCCAGTAGTTTCAGAGGAGAAGATTTTTGTAAAAGTTAACGACGACGGACGCAGGACGACGACGGACGACGGACGCAAAGTGATGGGAAAAGCTCACTTGGCCCTTCGGGCCAGGTGAGCTAAAAAAGTGCTTGCTATCACTGAATGGTAAAGATTGTTTTAATCTATCAGTTGGTAGTAAAAGTGAATATACATTGTATATTGTATAAAACAATGATTTAAGTTGATTCAACTACTATTCTGGACAAAGAAAGATAACTCCAATTGAAATCCAATTGGAATTTCTTGCTATTGCACAATATTGTGCAATTAGATATTTCTTGCTATTGTGCAATACTGTGCAATTGAAAATATTTGCTATTGCACAATACTGTGCAATTGAAGATTTCTTGCTATTGCACAATACTGTGCAATTGAAGATTTCTTGCTATTGCTGAATACTGTGCAATTGAAAATTTCTTGCTATTGCACAATACTTAATATAATAATTTTGGATCCTGATTTGGACCAACTTGAAAACTGGGCCCATAATAAAAAATCTTAGTACATGTTTAGATTCAGCATATCAAAGAGGCCCAAGAATTCAATTTTTGTTAAAAATCATACTTAGTTTAATATTGGACCCTTTGGACTTTAATGTAGACCAATTTTAAAACCGGACCAAAAATTAAGAATCTACATACACAGTTAGATTTGGCATATCAAAGAACCCCAATTATTCAATTTTTGATGAAATCAAACAAAGTTTAATTTTGGACCCCGATTTGGACCAACTTGAAAACTGGGCCCATAATAAAAAATCTAAGTACATTTTTAGATTCAGCATATCAAAGAACCCCAAGGATTCAATTTTTGTTAAAATCAAACTAAGTTTAATTTTGGACCCTTTGGACCTTAATGTAGACCAATTTGAAAACAGGACCAAAAATTAAGAATCTACATACACAGTCAGATTCGGCATATCATAGAACAACCAGATGCTCCGCAGGGCGCAGCTTTATACGACCGCAGAGGTTGAACCCTGAACGGTTGGGGCAAGTATGGACACAACATTCAAGCTGGATTCAGCTCTAAATTAGGACTGTGATTAAATAGTTGACACAGCATAGGTTTCTGACACAGAATGAATGTGGTCTAATGAACTTAAAAAAAAATGTTTGCCTTTGAGCAATTCACTATGCTGTTGAATATTAATCCTCTCAAAAAAATGTTTGAAGAAATTTTCTTTTTATTTATGAAATCTGAAATGAAAAAAAATTGACCCTCCAATTTTTTTTTTCACATCCCCCTTTCCCTTATTTCAAAACTGATCTCAATTCAAATTTCTAATGAAGTTTGCAACAATAACTACTCATTTAAATACATCATAAAATATTAAAATGTAAAAAAGTGCTTGTTATCACTGAATGGTAAAGATTGTTTTAATCTATCAGTTGGTAGTAAAAGTGAATATACATTGTATATTGTATAAAACAATGATTTAAGTTGATTCAACTACTATTCTGGACAAAGAAAGATAACTCCAATTGAAATCCAATTGGAATTTCTTGCTATTGCACAATATTGTGCAATTAGATATTTCTTGCTATTGTGGAATACTGTGCAATTGAAAATATTTGCTATTGCACAATACTGTGCAATTGAAGATTTCTTGCTATTGCACAATACTGTGCAATTGAAGATTTCTTGCTATTGCTGAATACTGTGCAATTGAAAATTTCTTGCTATTGCACAATACTTAATATAATAATTTTGGATCCTGATTTGGACCAACTTGAAAACTGGGCCCATAATCAAAAATCTAAGTACATGTTTAGATTCAGCATATCACAGAGGCCCAATAATTCAATTTTTGTTAAAATCAAACTTAGTTTAATTTTGGACCCTTTGGACGTTAATGTAAACCAATTTTAAAACGGGACCAAAAATTAAGAATCTACATACACAGTTAGATTTGGCATATCAAAGAACCCCAATTATTCAATTTTTGATGAAATCAAACAAAGTTTAATTTTGGACCCCGATTTGGACCAACTTGAAAACTGGGCCAATAATAAAAAATCTAAGTACATTTTTAGATTCAGCATATCAAAGAACCCCAAGGATTCATTTTTTATTAAAATCAAACTAAGTTTAATTTTGGACCCTTTGGACCTTAATGTAGACCAATTTGAAAACGGGACCAAAAATTAAGAATCTACATACACAGTTAGATTCGGCATATCAAAGAACCCCAATTATTCAATTTTTGATAAAATCAAACAAAGTTTAAATCTGGACCCTTTGGGCCCTTTATTCCTAAACTGTTGGGACCAAAACTCCCAAAATCAATACCAACCTTCCTTTTATGGTCATAAACCTTGTGTTTAAATTTCATAGATTTCTATTTACTTATACTAAAGTTATGGTGCGAAAACCTAAAAAAATGCTTATTTGGGTCCCTTTTTGGCCCCTAATTCCTAAACTATTGGGACCTAAACTCCCAAAATCAATACCAACCTTCCTTTTGTGGTCATAAACATTGTGTTTAAATTTCATTGATTTCTATTTACTTATACTAAAGTTATTGTGCGAAAACCAAGAATAATGCTTATTTGGGCCCTTTTTTGGCCCCTAATTCCTAAACTGTTGGCACCAAAACTCCCAAAATCAATCCCAACCTTTCTTTTGTGGTCATAAACCTTATGTCAAAATTTCATAGATTTCTATTTACTTAAACTAAAGTTATAGTGCGAAAACCAAGAAAATGCTTATTTTGGCCCTTTTTGGCCCCTTATTCCTAAAATGTTGGGACTAAAACTCCCAAAATCAATCCCAACCTTCCTTTTGTGGTCATAAACCTTGTGTTAAAATTTCATAGATTTCTATTCACTTTTACTAAAGTTAGAGTGCGAAAACTAAAAGTATTCGGACGACGACGACGACGCCAACGTGATAGCAATATACGACGAAAAAATTTTCAAATTTTGCGGTCGTATAACAATTATTCAATTTTTGATGAAATCAAACAAAGTTTAATTTTGGACCCTGTGGGCCCTTTATTCCTAAACTGTTGGGACCAAAACTCCCAAAATCAATACCAACCTTCCTTTTATGGTCATAAACCTTGTGTTTAAATTTCATAGATTTCTATTTACTTATACTAAAGTTATGGTGCGAAAACCAAGAAAAATGCTTATTTGGGTCCCTTTTTGGCCCCAAATTCCTAAACTGTTGGGACCTAAACTCCCAAAATCAATACCAACCTTCCTTTTGTGGTCATAAACATTGTGTTTAAATTTCATTGATTTCTATTCACTTAAACTAAAGTTATTGTGCGAAAACCAAAAATAATGCTTATTTGGGCCCTTTTTTGGCCCCTAATTCCTAAACTGTTTCAAATTTTGCGGTCGTATAACAATTATTCAATTTTTGATGAAATCAAACAAAGTTTAATTTTGGACCCTGTGGGCCCTTTATTCCTAAACTGTTGGGACCAAAACTCCCAAAATCAATACAAACCTTTCTTTTGTGGTCATAAACCTTGTGTCAAAATTTCATAGATTTCTATTTACTTAAACTAAAGTTATAGTGCGAAAACCAAGAAAATGCTTATTTGGGCCCTTTTTGGCCCCTAATTCCTAAAATGTTGGGACCAAAACTCCCAAAATCAATCCCAACCTTCCTTTTGTGGTCATAAACCTTGTGTTAAAATTTCATAGATTTCTATTCACTTTTACTCAAGTTATAGTGCGAAAACTAAAAGTATTCGGACGACGACGCCGACGACGCCAACGTGATAGCAATATACGACGAAAATTTTTTCAAATTTTGCGGTCGTATAAAAACTTTAAATTTTAAATTGGACATTACCTATTATGGTCCAATATCCAAAATCTAAATACATGGTAAGATTCAGCATATCAAAGAACCCCAAGAATTAAATTTTTAATGAATTCAAATAAAGTTCAATTTTTGACTCTCTAGACCTCAATGTGGAGTCGGATTTTGTGGAACAATCTGATAACCAGGCCCAAACATAAAAAATCTAAATACATGGTTAGATTAAGCATATACATATATCAAAGAACCCCATATACAATTTTTGTTCAAATCAAACAAAGTTTAATTTTGGACAGCAATTTGGACCAACTTGAAAACTGGGCCTATAATCAAAAATCTAAATACTGGTTAAGATTTAGCATATATCAAAGAACCCCAAGGATTCAATTTTTGTTGATATCAAACAAAGTTTAATTTTGGACCACAATTTGGACCAACTTGAAAACTGGGCCCATAATAAAAATTATAAGTACATGTTTAGATTCAGCATATCAAAGAACACCAAGGATTCAATTTTTGTATATTCAAACAAAGTTTAATTTTGGACCCTTTGGGCCCTTTATTCCTAAACTGTTGGGACCAAAACTCCCAAAATCAATCCCAACCTTCCTTTTATGGTCATAAACCTTGTGTTTAAATTTCATTGATTTCTATTTACTTATACTAAAGTTATGGTGCGAAAACCAGGAATAATGCTTATTTGGGCCCTTTTTTAGCCCCTAATTCCTAAACTGTTGGGACCAAAACTCCCAAAATCAATCCCAACCTTCCTTTAGTGGTCATAAACCTTATGTCAAAATTTGATAGATTTCTATTCACTTAAACTAAAGTTATAGTGTGAAAACCAAGAAAATGCTTATTTGGGCCCTTTTTGGCCCCTAATTCCCAAACTGTTGGGACCAAAACTTCCAAAATCAATCCCTGAACCTTCCTTTTATGGTCATAAACCTTGTGTTTAAATTTCATAGATTTCTATTCACTTATACTATAAATTATAGTGCGAAAACCAAAAGTCTTTGACGCCGACGACTACGGACGATGACGTGATACCAATATACGACCAAAAAATTTTCAATTTTTGCGGTCGTATAAAAAGAATATATACAATACTGATCTATTGAATGAACATTGCATTCAATTTTTTTTAAGATTTAATTTTTTTAAGGATAAAGAACATAAGTTTCAGGATTATTATAGTGAAAGGTGATAAAAAGGAAAGTAACTCAATTTTTTTGGCAAACATTTTTGAAATACAAATTTTTTATGACATAAAGCTAAGGGAAGTGGTGTTAATTAACAGTGTGGTTGACACCAAAGCTGTCAAGTGAAGCCACCCATCAAATTAACTTAATTTGACAAGTTTACACAACTACATGTAGCCGAACTTGTTTATGTTTATGGTAGAGTAACTAATTTGCCAGTATTTCAAGGGTAGATCAGAATCCATGAAAATGGGGCGATTTGTCCTGCTTCCGGTAGATAATATAAATCTTGGATATGTTTATAGCATGTTTTTAATAACATTAAAGTATATGGAAAGGGTTATTCCATTTCTTTCTTTGATATAAAATAATATACAAATGTACTGATATTGATTGCAAAATTGTAATTTGATTGATGTTAATGAAAAAATTCCAATCTGGTCAATGAAAACTTTTGTAAATTAAAATATATGTGTCAGTAAATTCAATTATGAAGTTGAAAAAGAATATATAACAAGTTTTTAAGTCAAACAACTTAAAGTACAAAATTACGTTTGTACTCTAGTCTCTTACAAAAAAGGTTGGGAGGGGTTGTACTCAAATCAAATTACATAAATTTATATCTACACATTTGAATTTTTAAAACTCAATAATTAAAATGTAACTTATTTCCATGTGACGATGTCTGTAAAAGCATATCGTCGCTGGGCTTCTTAAATGTCGTATATGACTTTTTTGGCGAAAAATACTTTTTGACACCATTAATGGTCTGGATGGGAGGAAATCTTTGGTATTACAAAATAGCATACAGTTAGATCAATCAAAAATGTGTGAAATAAGACATATTAAAAAATTGCCAATGTTAGTTGTTTGTAAAGTTTGCTTCCAAAATTAAATGTTGTATGAAAACTTGAAAATCGTTGTAGAATGGCTTTGGGAAAAAAATAATTTATTTCACTGCTATTTACAAAAATGTTCAAGTTCACATATGACATTTTGGAACCATGCATTTTGCCAAATTTTTCAAAGCCTGTTTGTGAGATATTTTTTTCTTGCAAAATTTGTAATTTACAACATTTTAGAAGCCCAGCGACGATATGAATAACTAGAGGCTCTAAAGAGCCTGTGTTGCTCACCTTGGTCTATGTGAATATTAAACAATGGACACAGATGGATTCATGACAAAATTGTGTTTTGGTGATGGTGATGTGTTTGTAGATCTTACTTTACTAAACATTCTTGCTGCTTACAATTATCTCTATCTATAACAGTACTTTCTGTGGAAAATGTTATTGAAAATCTTCAAATTTTAAGAAAATTGTTAAAAATTGACTATGAAGGGCAATAACTCCTTAGGGGGTCAATTGACTATTTTGGTCATCCTGACTTATTTTTAGTTCTTACTTTGCTGTACATTATTGCTGTTTACAGTTTATCTCTATCTATAATAATATTCAAGATAATAACAAAAAAACAGCAAAATTTCCTCAAAATTACCAATTCAGGGGCAGCAACCTAACAACCGATTATCCGATTCATCTGAAAATTCCAGGGCAGATAGATCGTGACCTGATCAACAATTTTACTTCCTGTCAGATTTGCTCTTAATGCTTTGGTTTTTGAGTTATAAGCCAAAAACTGCATTTTACCCCCATGTTCTATTTTTAGCCATGGCGGCCATCTTGGTTTGTTGGCCGAGTTACCGGACACATTTTTTTAACTAGATACCCCAATGATGATTATGGCCAAGTTTGGTTAAATTTGGCCCAGTAGTTTCAGAGGAGAAGATTTTTCTAAAAGATTACTAAGATTTACGAAAAATGGTTAAAAATCGACTATAAAGGGCAATAACTCCTAAAGTGGTCAACTGACCATTTTGGTCATGTTAACTTATTTGTAGATCTTACTTTGCTGAACATTATTGCTGTTTACAGTTTATCTCTATCTATAATAATATTCAAGATAATAACCAAAAAGAGCTAAATTTCCTTAAAATTACCATTTCAGGGGCAGCAACCCAACATAGGAATGTCCGATTCATCTGAAAATTTCAGGGCAGATAGATCTTGACCTGATGAACAATTTTACCCGTTGTCAGATTTGCTCTAGATCTAAATGCTTTGGTTTTTGAGTTATAAGCCAAAAACTGCATTTTACCCCTATGTTCTATTTTTAGCCATGGCGGCCATCTTGGTTGGTTGGGCAGCGCACCGGACACATTTTTTAAACTAGATACCCCAATGATGATTATGGCCAAGTTTGGTTAAATTTGGCCCAGTAGTTTCAGAGGAGAAGATTTTTCTAAAAGATTACTAAGATTTACGAAAAATGGTTAAAAATTGACTATAAAGGGCAATAACTCCTAAAGTGGTCAACTGACCATTTTGGTCATGTTGACTTATTTGTAGATCTTACTTTGCTGAACATTATTGCTGTTTACAGTTTATCTCTATCTATAATAATATTCAAGATAATAACCAAAAACAGCAAAATTTCCTTAAAATTACCATTTCAGGGGCAGCAACCCAACAACGAAATGTCCGATTCATCTGAAAATTTCAGGGCAGATAGATCTTGACCTGTTGAACAATATTACCCCATGTCAGATTTGCTCTAAATGCTTTGGTTTTTGAGTTATAAGCCAAAAACTGCATTTTACCCCTATGTTCTATTTTTAGCCATGGCGGCCATCTTGGTTGGTTGGCCGGGTCACCGGACACATTTTTTAAACTAGATACCCCAATGATGATTGTGGCCCAGTAGTTTCAGAGGAGAAGATTTTTGTAAAAGTTAACGCAGGACGACGATGGACGCCGGACGCCAAGTGATGAGAAAAGCTCACTTGGCCCTTTGGGCCAGGTGAGCTAACTAGAGGCAGGCTCTAAAGAGCCTGTGTCCCTCACCTTGGTCTATGTGCATATTAAACAAAGGACACAGATGGATTCATTTCATGACAAAATTGTGTTGTCGTGATGGTGATGTGTTTGTAGATCCTACTTTAGACCATAAAAAAGAATAGGTTTGTTTGCGCCAACCCTACCTACCCAGAAAAAAGCTGCATACTCAAATTCTTTTATTGTCCTGATTTGAAAAAGTTTTTTTTTAATCAGATAGGCATGAGGACTAATAAACACCCGAAAAAAAAAAAAGAAAATGCCTACCTACCTACCCACTGTCTCAACCTTTGGGTAGGGTTTGGGCAAACCAAAATATGTTTAATTGTGGCCTTACTGAACAATCTTGATGCTTACAATTATCTCTATATATAATGAAATTGGTAAAGAAGTGACAGTGGAAAATATTTTGTAAAAATTTACAAAAATTTACAAAATTGATGAAAATTGTCAGAAAATGGACTATAAAGGGCAATAACTCCTCAAGGGGTCAACTGACCATTTTGTTCATGATGACTTATTTGTAGATCTAACTTTGATGAACATTATTGCTGTTTACAGTTTATTTCTATCTATAATAGTATTCAAGTATATAAACCAAAAACGACAAAATATCCTTAAAATTACCAATTCAGGGGCAGCAACTCAACAGCCGGTTGTCCGATTCATCTGAAAATTTACATACAGATAGATCTTGACTTTATAAACAATTTTACCCATGTAAGATTTGCTCTAAATTCTTTGGTTTCAGAGTTATAAGCCAAAATCTACATTTCACCCATATGTTCTATTTTTTGCCATGGCGGCCATCTTGGTTTGTTGGCTTGGTCACCCCACACATTTTTTAAACTAGATACCATAATAATGATTGTGGCTAATAAAGTTTATTTAAATTTGGTAGAGTAGCTTCTGAGGAGAAGATTTTTGTAAAAGTAAACGACGACAGACGATGAACGCCGGACGCCAAGTGATGAGAAAAGCTCACTTGGCCCTTTGGTGCAGGTCTTCATCTTTTGATATTATATAACCAACATCATTGAACATCATGTAAAATGTAAAAATGGTTAATCAATCTTATATTGCATGCTTACCACAGCGCTATAAAAAAATCCAGGGAAGAACAGAGATGGTTATTAATCACTCATTACAGACCATGTACATGTAATACCACCGCTTACATGTACACGCAGATTGTGCCAAACTGTTTAAGTGTTTGTCTGACCCCAAAAAATTAGACATTTCCTACTAAATAGATGTGTTTAACTAAATCTGAAAATTTCTGTCTGACTGTATGATTTTTTGTTTGACAATACGTAGGTCTGACACTGCAACAGTTATGGATACACTGTACACCTTACTGCTATTATCTTGTTAGCCATTAATGGATACTACAGAGATTCCACATAAAATTAGCAGATTCCCAAATAGCAATATCTAAGGTCTTTTAGGCATACATGAGTTTTTGAACAAGCTCTCCCCCCCTTCCAAATGAGGGACTGTCCCTCAGTCTTGGACAAGTTTTTTTTTTAGCTGTTAAGGGAAAAGATGAAAGAATAATTTCACCTTTTTAAAGTTCTTAAAATACGAAAAGTTTAACTTCTTTTTTTTAGATCTGCTCAGTGTTGGTGTTAAAATAAACAAACTGACTGAATTACGCTTATTACTGTCCACTCAGTTTCACCTTTTAACTGACCAATTTCTGTGATAGATTGATGGTTGCTTAACGTCCAGTGTTAAATATTTCGTTTGGAAAATGAGGGTAAAATGGATAGGGACAGAAATTTTGCCATCTAGGACCCAGGGCTCACACTACTTCAGAAGTTCAGAATCATAGGGAGAAGTGACTTCTCTTGGTGAAACTGATAGTTATAAAACCGTCAATGGTGGAGAAACAAGAAAATTTACAAAAATAAACGATAAAACTACATATATTTGGAAAGGAACATGACGTTTTAATGCAATAAAGGGATAAAATATTAACTGGAGGCAACTATTATCACATTTAAATAAGGTAACAAACTAATTTTACCTCCTAAAGATAGGTTAATGTACGCTCTCGAGTAACAAGCACCAGAAGTGCATGAAATGATAGAAAGTTATCTTTTTATTAAATAACCTGCTACACACTGTAAAGACAATGATTCAACCTCTCCTATTAAGAAAATGAATCGTTTATGTCTGAATTTCTTTATTTATTAATAAAAAATTGATGTTTCATCACCTTGTAAAAAATTGAAAATGTCTGATGACGAAAGCGACTATCGTAAACAATAGGGCGACTTCTTTTCACTTTTGGGGGTCTGGGAAAGCGAAGTGACGGTCAGGAAAGCGACTTCTTCGCCCTAGTCGCCTGGTAGCGTGAGCCCTGCTGACCCCTTGAAGAGTTGTTGAAAGGGTTTTTTATGTGCAAAGAGCATGGATCTTTAAAGAGGTATCAGATTTAAAGTCTACATTTTGACCCGACGTGGATGCAAACAGGTTCATCCTGCCTAACCAAACAGACACCCATCTTATGCAAGTGTTTTACTGACAGTCTGAAGTAGGCAAAGTGCCCATATAATATTACTATTAGCCAGTTCAAAAAACTTTGGGGCCAATTTCTGTGTAAATATCTATTGATTGTATTGTCTACGCCAATTAATACGTCAATAGTCTTGGTTCCTAAAGACTTCGCATAGATTTAACCCAACTAAGTTTACTTGCATCATCTGTCTGAACAGTCACAAATACCCATCAAAATAATTAAAAAAAATTCTCTCTTTAATAGACACTCATTGCTTTCAACTTTTAATTGCGTAAACCCCTGAGGGTTTACGCAGTATATATTGGACGAGGGATGTAGTCTTTCGGAACACCGGATGTTAGTCGGAACACTTCTGGTCTTTCTATGACCACCTTTCAAATACATGCGCAATAGCTATGACCACCTTTCAAATGCATGCGCAATAGCTTACAAATCTGTTGAATATGCATTAGCATCTTAAGTTGCTATAGAGATATTTTACGTATGATCTGAAATTTATTATGATATAATATTTTCTTGCACACGATTACAAGCTGCTAATATTAACCTACATGCGTAGTATTTTAATTAGTCAAACGATGTAACCAGCTGTGTTTAGATATGAGATAAGATTTCATGTAAACAATGCGCTTTATATTCTGAACGAGAATAATTAAAAATAAAATCTTTAGAAAGAGTTTTAGCAGCATTTTATTTTAGATTTTACGTTTAGTGAAGATGTACATGTTGTAAAAAGCAAGCTATATATTTTTTTATACTGAAATTAAAGGGAAGTCTTTCTTGCATATGATTAAATTACAGTTATTTTTTTTGGTTAAATATTGCAACTTTAATAAAAAAAAAAATGGTTATTAAAAATAAAATTAAATAGATATTGAATATGAAAAAATAAAATATTTTGAACGAGAACAATTAAAAATAATATCTTTAAAAAAAGTATTAGCACTTTTTGAAATTTTACGTCTAGGATAGACCAAGGACATGGAAATATAATCATAAATACGTGCCTCAAATAGGTGTAAAAACGAGGATTTAAAAAAAAATCGTTAATTGAAAATAACGTTAAAATTAATTATGAAAGTTATGTCCGTATTCATTTTCATTAATATTGCAAATTTAAAGTTATTTTCTTTGTTTAAATATTGCAACATTATTTACTTTTTTTCAATAACCTCTGAATCCTTTTCGTCATTAAAATGCGACTGATAAGTATAGATATTCAATATGAAGGGGGAAAAATAACCGTGACTGAAATCTAAATCTAAAATTTATTTTAAAAAAATACACATTTGACCATGCAGATGTAAGAAATGATACTTCAAGCAATGAAACAACGAATTAAATGTGCCACTTTAATTACGACTGATAACCTAAAAATGAATCATGCATGCATTTTTAGCAGACTTAACCAGGTCGGCGATAAGATATCGAATATAAAAAAAGAAGATATCGGGTTTGGTGTCAATGAGACAACTATCTGCAAGAAACCAAAATAACACAGAAATACAAACTATGGTTCACCGTACGGCCTTCAACAACAGGCAAAGCACGTACCGCATAGTCGGCTATAAAAGGCCCCGAAATGACAATGTAAAACAATCAGTCAAAAAAGAAAATTAACAAAGTCCGTATCATCGTATGCGTAACTTAGTTGCTCACCAGAGGAACTTTACGCAAGCGTTTTAACACGCGTTCCATAAGTTTGAAGTACGTCGAAATGCAAAGGTATACGCTTGGTGAACGCTTTTACTTCAGGAAAATTTTAATGGAACATAAAAAAAATCATTCAGCTCAAGCGTTTGTCAAACGTATATACATGTACCTGTAAACTGCACGCACATAATATACACGCTACACGAGCGTTGAAAACGCTACAGATAAGTTTTAGACACGTTAAGGGCACATTGCATACAAAAATACTCGTCGCCTTAAAGCTTTCATTTAGGAAAAGAAGTCCGATACGGGTGAAACTTCATCAAACCTACAGAAGATATTACACCCTCTCTAACCATGCAACATGGGACTAGACATAGAAGTACAGGAACTACTCACATTAGTTTGAGCTGTACAAGATCTACAAAAATATCCAGCCTGCCTCAAAGGTGCATATAGGATCGACCATGGTCCAGCACTAATGATACAAATACCAACCAGAGTTACAATGACGTGATAGTAAGTCTTTAAAGGCCACCGAGCGGCCTCCAAAAATGAGAAAAAAACTACTATTTAGTCGGCTATTAAATGCCCCGACCATTAAGATTTAAAATCAAAAATCAAACAAAACTAAACAGCCTTATTGATAACAAAATAATTTACGAAAACAACTTGACCGACATGAATTATGAACAACAACCACTGTACTACATGTTTCTGGCTTTAGAATGGACATTGGCACATAAACAATGTGGTGGCCATAAACCCAACCCTCCCAAATGAACCAAACCTTAAGGACAACACATCGCAAGAAAAAACTGTAAAATATCAGTTGCAATTCGCGTCCCTAAAATTATGGGTACGGTGCACAATAATCACTTACATAAAAACAATAGACACAAATCACTGAAATAATCGCACTTACTGAAAGCTATTTCAAAGCTAGTGAACATGTAGACGAACCAGTGGACATAGACGGACTGGTAAACATGTAAACAGACGGGTGAATGTGACAGACTTATTGACAAACATTCACATATAGACAGACCTGCAGTTGGGAATGTAGGAAGACCAGGAGAAACGCTAAGGTACGCTTTACGCACACCCAATACACGCTTTAAGCTCGTTGTGCACACGATACAGATATGATTGACAGGTTGAATGCATCAAAATTACTAGCGTTTTGGTAGCGTGCATGATTTTTTTTACCTCGGCCGACGTACGTCGGATCTATACGTTGATGTGTGAAGCCGGTATTACATTATTTAAACCACTAAACAGGCAATGTCAGTTTCTAATTCTTATGCACAACAAAAGTAATATAAGACAATACATCTTTATTAAACAATTATCTAATATATATATAATGCCAAACAAGCATTTGGGTTTACGATTGCATTTCTTTTTTTAAAGAAAGCAACTTGTTTTATATATCTAGTGGATGCCAGGCAATACAATTTTTTAACTGTACAGCTTTTTCTGTACTCAAAGAGTAGTTTTTCGATACCACCCTTTACCTAGATACATTGTAGCTCCATTTGTAGCATTAAAGTATTGATGGGTGTGTTCAGAAACAGTGAATTTCAACACATTTTGGAATCAAAAGTGGGCCCCAATTCAAAAGGGGAATATGCTTTTTCCCCAAAATAATCCCAACTAAAGAATCCTATATTAAATACTGCAGATATTTAGTGGTGTCGTATCGTGGTTTTTTGTTTACAAATCTCTTGATTCTTGTTTTGGAATTCATGCAGTTATCCCTTCTTATTGTAAATAAAATATTCTTATTCTATTGTACCTAATTTTCAAAATATTCTTCATTTCTTAGGCGACATGTCCACCCCCACACACTTTTTTGTCTTAGACTTAGATGGTGGTGTGCCCTCTGTAAAATTGGACTAATATTTTTTCCAGAAAGCCATTTATTGTTACTGCATGGGCCCTTCCCCCTAAGCCAAGCTATAGAAAAATAATGGTGAGAGATGGAACTCCACCCTCCCCCTTTTTTTGAATGTTTAATTTTTTTTAACAGTAATGTAAGTAAACGTTTAATGGTGTTCTGACAGGGGCTTTTGACCCCCTCTTATTAAAATGGCTGCATCTTCAATCCTTCTTTGTATCCATGTCTGGGAATAAATAGGAGTGTGAAATGATTCGGGCGCCAAAATCGAAGGTCCGGAGTCCTTTTAGAGCCGAACTGCAGAACAGCAACTCTTGTGGTCCTTATGTTTTCTCTTAATTTGTGGACCATTGTCCGCAGATAGTAAAAAAAATATCTCAAAAGGATCTACGATCTATGGTTCTGCTGCTAGTAACAAGCCCAGAGAGAGAATCAGATATAAAAAGAAAATTATTTTGAAATTACTAATGTCACTAATAATACTATGTGAAAAGCTAAACTTAAAAATCATGATTGATGCAAACCTTCATTTACACATTATTGTCTGGCCTTTTCAACGCGTTCAAACTTTAAATTTCTACTTATTTGTCGCTTCTTGTTTTCTTTTTTGCAGCACGGATGCGGCGCCCGGATGCGGCGTGACTTTTTACCCCAATATACCCCAACATACCCCAATATACCCCAATACACCTCAAAAAACATGTTTAACATGATATTATTGAATAATACTATCATTTAAGGCATTTTCATGTTATTTAAACACCAATTAAACTTTATTTTTTAAATATATTTAATTTTAAATCACTTTTTTCTTTGAAACTTGTTCCGTTCTTGTCAGCCGCTTACGATCTCAAAATGACTTTGTACCCCAATATACCCAAATATACTCCAATAAAACGTTTCAATACAATTTCAATGATAAGGAATGATATAACATTTAGATATATTAAAAATTAACACAACCGTTTACATTTTGCGTGCATTAGAGGCTTTTCAAACGTTCTTTATTCATGTATTGACGAAGGTTTCACTAAAACCCAGAAAGAACGAACCTAAAAATATACCGGTTAATTTTTGCAATTTATTTTTGTTTTCTCCCTTAAAATGTGGAGATTGAAAACGCATTTTATGTTTAACTTTCTCAATAGTAAGATATGATACATTTTTTTTTCATTGAAACTCGATTTTTTTTCTCCTTAAATTTTGAAAAAAAAATCTCAAATACTTTTATAAGTAATAATCCTTATATGCTTAACATTGAAAGTTTTCTTTTTATGCTAATAAAATGTATGTATCTTTCACGCCCTGAAATTGACGGGACAACAGAAAAATGATATGTTAATATTATCCAAAATTCCCGAATTTAGTCGAAGGCAATTTCAGTTTCCGAACCTTAGTCAATGATTTTCTATTACAAAGTATGACAGTATGATGTCATATGTCAATGAATTTATCTTTAATATCATAAGGAATTAAAATATAACTGGTTAAAAGGAATCCAGAAAAAATAGTCACAATACTATGAACAAACGGCATTTTTTTCATTTTTTTTTAATTCGCTCATATTGTACTATCGATAAAATAATCAATAGAGCCCCCACGCCACGTCAAGGCTATGAGCAATGTGGGAGTATTTAAATTAATTTAATCTTCATTTTAGAAAAAATATCCATAGCTTCACCATTCATTAGCATGCAAACAAGACAAACAAAAACTACATACATATAAAAGAAAAGTCACATTATACGTAGATTATAAATGGTTTAAACGAATAGATTTTATTGAAGTAAGATTTATTATCATTACAATAACGTTATAATTCATGAGAGAACATTATAATTCAATCCAAATGTGTTTAAACTGTTTTTTGAGGTGTATTGGGGTATATTGGGGTATGTTGGGGTATATTGGGGTAAAAAGTCACACCCGCACGGATGTCATGTCTGCGCCGGAGATTAGTTTTATGCCTCTCGTGCGATCGAGGCTCCACCTATCTGAACCTGTCGGTCTCACTAATTAGCGACAACAAGAATTTTAGCGACAACAAGCGTCAACAAGCGACAAGAAGCGACAACAAAAAATATTTTAGCGACAACAAGCGACAAGAAACTATTTAGCGACAAAAAAACATATTTTTTTTAATTAAAATTAATTATTGCAATAAATATTGAAAGAATATGCAAAAGAAAATAATTTTAGCGACAAGAAAGTTAAAATTGATAGAAAAAAATGAAACATTATTTACATAATATTTTATCATCTATTATGTATAACAGCCAGTATTACGTTTAATTATTGTGTTATGAGATTATTTTTCCTTGTGTTTTAGAACATATTATTTATCTTATAATTTGTTTTTTTTAAACTCTTTTCGTGCAATATATATTAAGCTCGCAAAATGAATTATTTGTGCATCATTGTCCTGAAAATATTGACACAAATTGTGAAATACAAAGAACTGAAATCAAACAAGAGGAAAAGAAAATTGAAATGTGAACGTTTTAATTTTTTTATTTGCTTATTGCCTCATTAAACGATATTTATCATGTTTATGCATATTGATTGAAGATGAAAGGAAATTAATGACAATCTTGAGTTTTCAACAGGTGTTCACTATTTACAATGATTGTATATTCTGACGCGTGTAATTGTATAGTCTGACGCGTGTACAAAGTTGAAGGTGTTAATTGGATGTTATTGTAGCAATAAAACAGGAGACACACGCCTCGTTAATCTCATTTGATGTTCCACATTGTGTGTACTGTTACTACCTTGGAGTGAAGCCACATCTAATGTTGTTCCTATCAAGAACAATGAATTATACTGTTAGAAGGGAAATTATATTTCATGTTTTCGTTTCAATAAATCCTTCAAAGGAAAGTTGACCTTTTTTTGTTTTTGTTTCAATTTTATGTATATTTAAAAAAAAACAACATTAAATACAAATTTCTTTATATCTAATAAAAAAAAAATGTTTTCTTGTCGCTAAATAGTCTTCTTGTCGCTTGTTGTCGCTAAAATAATTCTTGTTGTCGCTTCTTGTCGCTTGTTGACGCTTCTTGACGCTTGTTGTCGCTAATTAGTGAGACCCGAACCTGTAATCTGTTAACGTAATTCTGCCAATCAAGGCACACCTCCATTCACATAGAGGAAAATGTCAATACACAATATATCACAATACAACGCGCATCACTTTATATATTAAAATATAAAAATTTCCGCCACCTCAAGAATTTATGTTACATTTTAAGAATTGAATGCTTCTTTTTGTAAATTTATTGGGGTGAAAAAGCGTTGACCGAAGTACATTTTGTATGAATCCGGGTCTGTCCGCCCTGATTTCGGTTCGCCCTAGTTACTGTTCGCCCTAGTTCCGTTTCGCCCTGAGACCGTTCGCCCTGATACCTGTTCACCCTGGGTATGTTCGCCCTGATCTTTATTTTTTATTATAGTGTTGTGTCGTGTGTATTTAATTGAATATGTTGAAGTCAGTCTACAATTTCGCCGAATATTTACGATTTTTATTTTTTAGTATAGTGTTGTGTTGTGTGTATTTAGGGACCGTTCAATATTTATCAGATGGATGGGCCGGTGCATTCTTAATATTGTTTTAATATGAGGAAGGCGCTACCTTAAATGCCAGCTTTGTACTAAGACAATGTCCTAAATATAGATTAGGTTGTTGGTTGTTTAACGTCCAGTGGCAAATATTTCATGCATGTTCAGAACGAATGTCCTAGGCTACATTGTGGGTCTCATTGGGGTCTAAGCGTGACGCGGGATTGACGATTTTTGTAAGCGTGACACGTGAAAGTCAAATAATTGTGTCGTGAAAACGGGAAATGAGGTCTAGCGGGACCCGGGAAATGACAAAAATAATGAGAATTGCTTACGTACATAGTGTAAGCGGGATACGGGAATCTGACAAAACAGTAAGCGGGATCCGGGATCGGAACCCCCAATGAGACCCCCTACATTAATATATTGTTTATGTCTAAAATAAAATTATAAGTTCAGATGGAAAATGTGTAGGGAACGAACATTGAACTTGAAAAGGCATGAGGGGTAATGGTATTTTTCCTGAAAAAAATATTCTGATTCCCAAATTGATGAATAAAAAATCTATTCAAGCATACGACAAAAAAAATATTTTGATATTGACCAAAAATGATTTTATCTTTCAGAAATGCAAAATAAATTGAACTTTTATATATCTAAAAACATAAAACTTAATTCCCAAACCGCACATGTAACTCCGTACACAGTAGTTTTTAAGGTGATAATAAGGCTGTATTTGCCAATTAAATTTTGACTAAATAAGTTTAATTGATAGCGCTGAAGGGCTTTCGTAAAAAAAAATCAGACTCTAATAAACAAACATTTGTAATTCTGATCATCGTCAGTTTGTGAGTTCTACATCAATTTTTTGTACTAATTAAGAGTCGGTTTTATGTTATTTTTTGCATATATATTTTTTTTTTGTTACATGTACAGGATGTAGCTTACTTTTCAAGTTTTTAAATGGCAGCAAAATAAAATTGAGAATGGAAATGGGAAATACAATTATTTTTGTATGTGCCTGTCCCAAGTCAGGAGCCTGTAATTCAGTGGTTGTCGTTTGTTTATGTGTTACATATTTGTTTTTCTTTCATTTTTTTACATAAATAAGGCTGTTAGTTTTCTTGTTTGAATTGTTTTACATTGTCTTATCGGGACCTTTTATAGCTGACAATGTGGTTTGGGCTTTGCTCATTGTTGAAGGCCGTGTCATTTTTGTCTTCTGTGGATAGTTGTCTCATTGGCAAACATACCACATCTTCTTTTTTTATAATACAAGCATACAAAAGTAATCATGTCATATTTTTGTGTCATAGTTGTTTTCAAGAAGACACATTTGGTTTCTAGACAATAACTTGAGTATAAGTGAATGGATCTCTATGAAACTTTAATACACAAAAGGAAGATTAGAATTGATTTTGGTACAACATTATTGGGGAGGGTTCTTTTCCAAATTTTGGGGTTTTCTTCCAAAAATTACCTTATTTACATTGATTATACTCGTCTAGTATTATATATAGATGCAACAAATAGTGATTTGGCAGGAGATGCACTCAAAATAGGGTATTTTTTATTTAATATTTTATCTGTAATTTGTGCACTTTTCTAATGATATGTACTTCTTGATAATGTCTATGTGAGTATCATGATGAAGAAAATATATTTAGTAAGTATATATTCACAATTGACCTGCTCAAGTGCACTGCAAAAGGATCTTCTTTCCCTTCAATTCCAAAAATTACACATGATTGTTTGTTCTCACAGAAACACATGAGTTATTTGGTAAATAAAACACTTGTCATTGTTTGAAACTTTCAATAATAAAAATTTAGTTTAGCCTGTTTGAAAGTTTCACTGATTATGAACATTTTTAACAGAAAATGTACAAAACACTTGATAAAATTGCATTATCTGCAGAATTATTGATATCTTTCCTCACAATATATTCACAAGTACATTAGAACTAACATACATGTATTGTCCATGCTATTCTGATCTGAGTTTTTATTCATACATATACTGGCATGGCTGGTGCTGTTTTAAGTTCTCTTCTTTTTCTGTTTCTTGAGAAGTATTTGTTTAACCTGTTCAGTCACTATAAAGTGTTACAATTCTTATTTAGACGCAACACATAAATAGTGACCAAAAAGGTACTGCTTTCACATGAGAGAAGCTAGAAAAAAAATTAAATGTACACATTTTCAATATTTTTTTAGGACTTACTATCATATGAAATTAAGGAGATATGTAGTTAGAGACTGCTGCTGAATAGAAATATGTGGGTTCACCTGATACCTGTTTTTAAATTAGTCCATATATTGAAGTTTAAAGGATCCAAAATTAAAACATGTTTGATTCTAACTGACATAAATATATTTTATATGCTAAACATACATCTGAGGTTGTATCAGGCTGTGCATGGCGAAGCATTTTATTGCCTTTAGGTTTGTACTTTTTTTTGTTTTGGTCATGAAAACAAATTTGTAGTTCTGTTGTGAAGTTGCTAACATGAAAATACCCAAATTGCACCTAAAGTGTCAGTTTTTTACCAACTTTTTTTATGTACCAGACAAAAGTTTATTCTATGCTAATTTTGTAGACTATCCTTGTTTACAATATAGATACACCATTTTAATTTTGAGTCCATGTAGAGTCATTGAAAAATGGGTTTGAAATTACATCTAAACAATCCATGATACTGTAATGAGGTGAGTACCCAAATTCCATACATCATTACATGTATGGTTACTTTCAAATCCTTAAAACTGGGATATAAACATAAATTTTGTTTTATTTCTTCAAATATTTCAAACAATTTGACATTATTTAATACTTTAAACTAATTTTTTTTAAGAAAAGGATGCTGGTAACAAATTTAATTTACTCATTTTAAAAAGATGATAATAAGATAACTTCACATGGTGAAAGCAAACTTAGTAAAATTTTTGAAGGTTTTTTTTGCTGAATAGGTGCAATTTGGTTACTGAGTATAATTTTGGTACTGTGAGGTTATATAACCATAAGTGTGTATTGCTAAATAGGTTGAAATGTGAACCTGATAGTGATATAGCGATAAAGTACTTGCATTTTGGTAGAGTGAAAATGTTTTGATCAGGTTTAAACTGATGCATAAAATATGCAGGCCACTGTTGCAGCTTGAATTTTAAAGGATGTAGCCCACATACTTCCAAGTAACATGCCCTGTATATACCTATCAAAGTTCTCATTCTCATGGGTTAAAATAAATCCATCTTCCAATAAAATCCAATTTTGGACAATATGGGAGCATACAATATATACAGTAGTCATGCAGTTCTAAATGTACTACTCAGACTCAAGTCTCCTTTTATGAATAAACTAAGAGGGAGAAAACAAAACAGTTTCCATCTCCTGGGACTGTACATACTGTATATGGTGTGACATAATCATAGAAAAGATTTGTTGAGATTTTGCCAAAGAAGTACAAAATTAGAAGATTGTGAATTATTTGAATATTTGTTTGTGTTCTAAACTTTTGTTAAGTTTTGAATTAGTCTGTGGGCTACCATAGGATCCAGAGGGGGCGGTCCGTGGGGAAAAAATGTTGATTATATAGGTAATTACTGAAGCCTGAAGCATGACTGGAGCACCCCGTCAGCGCCCCCCCCCCCTTTTTTATGAAAAATGCTGGATTCGCCATTGACTCCATGAATAACCGTGACAACCAGTCAACAGTATAATTATCACTGTTCCTTGATTTGGGGAATAATGTGGCAGATGAACATAAGTAGTCGTGGTCAACCAGTGCACCGTAGTTTACCCCGCATGCCGCATGGCCATTATAAAAAAAAATCCGAAATGTATTGCTTGCGGAGTTCTTTTCTGTGTTCCCATGCCTGGACGGAACTTTTACACTAAATATGTTATCGTTAACTGAGATTGTGTGACTTTTAAATGAAGTACCTGTGATTTTTAGGTAATTTGTTTTGACTTCACTGATAATGGAATGTTGAAGCAGACGAAACATGGCGTCAGATGTTGTTGTCCTCACTTCGGTAATTTCCGTGGTACAATTAAATTTAAATAAGCTTCACAAGTTACAAAAATTTCTGAATTCTTGTTTTTGCAAACAAATAGAAATTCATGTCGTATTAAACATTGTAATTTTTCCGATCTGCCCCGTTTTTACAAGATCGCGTTGAAACGTTAAATTTGGCCGCCATTAAAAAAAAAAATCGTACGAGATTTAACGAGAGTGACGAAACTTTTCAGATGGGTCGTCTAGAAAGAGTTATCGTTCTTTGTCCCAAAACGATGCTTCTACCATAAGTGCCAGCATAGCTGGCATAATATGAGGAAGGCGCTACCTTAAATGCCAGCTTTATACCAAGACAATGTCCTATATAAATTGATTGGTTGTTGGTTGCTTAACGTCCAGTGGCAACTATTTCATGCATGTTCAGGACGAATGTCCTAGGCTACATTAACATATATTTTGTGTCTAAAATAAAATAAAGAGTTCAGATGGAAAATGTTTAGGGAAATGATTAATGTTTCAATGTTTCAATGAACTTCAAAAGGCAGGATGGGGTATGGTATTTTTTTTAACAAACAAAATATTCAATTTCCAAATTGATGAAAAAAATATCTGTTCAAGCAGAGGACAAACAAAATATTTTGAATCCAGATCTTCACCAAAAAAGTGTTTATATTTCAGATATGCAAAATAAATTTTACTTTTATATATCTAAAAACATTTAAAACTTCCCAAACTGCACAGGTAAGTCTGTACACAGTATTTTTTTAGGTGAAAATTCGGTCGTATTTGCCAATTTGTCATGATGAACCTAAATACTAGTGTTAAATTTTGACTAAACAATTTATATCAGATAGCGCTGTCAGAAGGGCTTTGGTGAAAAAAAATCTAGTTTACTTTTCAAGTTTTCATTATATGACAGCAAAATAAAATTGAGCATGGAAATGGGAAATACAAGCATGTCAAAAATTTGCTTTTCGAGTAATGCTTTATCATATCATAGTTGTTTTCAACAGACATATAATACAATCATATGTATCTGTTTTCAAGAAGACACATTTGGTTTCCAGACAATAACTTTAGTTTAAGTGGATGGATTTCTATGAAATTGTGCTAGAAGGTTCAGTACTCAAAAGGAAGATTAGAATTGATTTTGGGGTTATGGTACATTTTTTGGGGTGTTTTTTTACCAAAACTTTGGGTTTTTCTTCAAAAATTTACCAAATATTTACATTGATTGTTACTCATTTTAGTATATATAGATGCAACTAATACTGATTTTGCAGGAGATGCACACAAAATAGGGTGGTTTAATTATTTTATCTGTAATTTGTGCATTTTTTCCTACGATGTGTAATCCTTGATAGTAAATGTATCATGATAAAGAAAATATATTTGGTAAGTATATTCAGTGACAATTGACATGCGCCAGTGCAAGTCAAAAGGATCATTTTCCACTTTAATTCCAAAAATTGCACTTGATTTTTTTTCTCTCACAGAAACACATGAGTTATTTGGTAAATAAAACACTTGTCATTGTTTGAAACTTTCAGTAATCAAAATTTAGTTTAAAGCCTTTTTGAATGTTTCACTGATTGTGTGAAAATTTTATCAGAAAATGTAAAAAAACACTTGATATAAAAATTGCATTATCTGCAGAATTATTGATGACTTTCCTTACTATTCACAAGGACATATATATCTAACATATTGTCTATGCTATTCTGATCTCAGTTTTTATTCATACATATACTGGCATGGCTGGTGCTGTTCCAAGTTGTCTTCTTTTTCTGCTTCTTGAGAAGTATTTGTTTAACCTGTTCAGTCACTATAAAGTGTTACAATTCTTATTTAGACGCAACACATAAATAGTGACCAAAAAGGTACTGCTTTCACATGAGAGAAGCTAGAAAGAAAAAAATCTACACATTTTAAATATTTTTGTAGGACTATCATATAAAATTAAGGAGATATGTAGTTAGAGACTGCTGCTGAATAGAAATGTTTGGGTTCACCTGATACCTGTTTTCAAATTACTTATAAGTCCATAAGGGTCCAAAATTAAAATATGCTTGATTTCAACTGACATAAAAAATTTGGTGTTTTTTATATGCTAAATATACATCTGTACCGTGGTCGTATCAGGCTGTGCATGGCGAAGCATTTTATTGCCTTTAGGTTTGTTCTTTTTTTTTTTTTTTTGTCCTAAAAATAAATTTGTAGTTGTGAAGTTGCTAACATGAGACAAATTGCACCTATATTGTCAGTTTTTTCACCAACTTTTTTTTATGAACCATTCTGTGCTTATTTTGTAGACTATCCTTGTTTACAATATAGTTACACTAATTTAATTTTGAGTCCATGTATGTAGAGTCATAGAGAAATGGGTTTGAAGTAAACTTTGAACTGACCTCTAAACAATCCATGATCCTGTAATGAAGTCAGTACCAAAATTCCTTACATTATTACATGTTTAATTTCAAATCCTTAAAACTGGAATATAAACAGATGTTTTGTTTTATTTCTTCAAATATTTGAACAATTTGACATTATTCCATGCTTCAAATATTATTTTTGATCATTGTTGAAGGCTGTACGGTAACCTATAGTTGCTTATTTCTGTGTTATTTTGGTCTCTTGTGGACAGTTCTCATTGGCAATCATACCACATCTTCTTTTTTTCATAATTTATTTGCCCTTTTTAAAAATATGATAATTATATAACTTCACATGACATGCATGATGGTGAAAGAAAGCTTGAAAGATTTCTGCAGCTTTTTTTGTTGAATACATGTGGGTGCAATTTGGTTACTGAGTGCAATTTTGGTACTGTGATGTTATATAACCAAAGTGTGTATTGTTAAATAGGTTGAAATGTGAACCTGATAGTGATATAGTGATAAAGTACTTGGTAGATTGAAAATGTTATGATCAGGTTTAAACTGACGCAGCGGCATAAAATATACAGGCCACTGTTGCAGCTTGAATTTTAAAGGATGTAGCCCACATACTTCCAAGTAACATGCCCTGTATATATCTGTCAAAGTCATGGTATTGTCATGAGTTATCATAATAACTCCATCTTCTTATAAAATCTAATTTTGGACAAAATGAGAGCATACAATATACATGTATACAGTCAGTACTAAATGTACTACTCAGACTCAAGTCTCATTTTTTTTTTATTAAACTTAGAGAGAGAAAACAAAACAGTCTCCATCTCCTGTGACTTATTAGATATCTGATATGTGACATAATCAATGAAAACATTTGTTGAGAGTTTAGTTTGTCAAAGGAAGTACAGAATTCAATTAGACTAAAGTGAATTATTTGAATATTTCTTTTTTGTTTTA
Organism: Mytilus edulis; assembly: GCF_963676685.1. NCBI lineage: Eukaryota > Metazoa > Mollusca > Bivalvia > Mytilida > Mytilidae > Mytilus > Mytilus edulis. The sequence continues at coordinate 20,005,498 of NC_092357.1, forward strand.
AACTTTTGTTAAGTTTTGAATTAGTCTGTGGCTAGCTACCATAGGCAGATCCAGGGGTGACCCCCCCTTTTGTGGGAAAAAAAATCTGTTGATTATTAAGGGCATGACTGGGACTCCCCCCCCCCCCCCCCCCCCCCCCCCCCTTTTTTTCAGGTCAGTCAGGGGGGCTCCCTTGAAAAGTTCTGTATTCGCCAATGGCAACATGAATTACCGTGGTCACATTCAACAGTATAACCAACGTCATTATCACTGTTCCTTGATGTGGGGAATTATGCGGCAGATGAACATAAGTAGTCATGGTCAACCAGTGCATCGGAGTTTACCCCGCATGCCGCATGGCCTTTTAAAAAAAATCGAAATGTATTGCTTGCGGAGGTTTTTTCTGTGTTCCCGTGGATGGACGGAACTTTTACGCTAAATATGTTATCGTTAATTATGATTTTGTGACTTTTAAATAAAGTACCTGTGATTATTTAAGTAATTTGTTTTGACCTCACTGATATTATGGAAAGTCGAAGCAGACGAAACATGGCGTCAAATGTTGTTGTCCTAACTTCGGTAATTTCCGTGGTCATTGTGGTACATTTAAAATTTAAATTTACTACACAAGTTACGAAAAATTTTGAATTATTGTTTTTGTAAACAAATAAAAATTCGTGTCTTATTTAAATTCGAAATTATTCCGATCTGTCCCGTTTTTTCAAGTTCGCGTTGAAACGTTAAATGTGGCCGCCATTAAAAAAAAATAATCGTACGAGATTTCACGAGAGTGACGAAACTTTTCAGATGGGTCGTGTAGAAAGAGTTATCGTTCTTTATTCCAAAACGATGCTTCTACCATAAGTGCCAGCTAAAGCTGGCATATTAAAAAAGTTATTGCCCATCCTTTTAAATTGTGAAAAAAAGTCCTTGCCCATCTAAAAAAATCTACAAAAAAAGTCCTTGCCCCTCTAAATCTCTAAGACAATCAAAAATGATTTAGGTTCTTTTTCTATTTTAAAGTTTTTAAATTTTTATGTCTTGAAATCAAAGAATAGACTTTATACAAAATTTAAAATGTGCTAGTTAATTATATATGTATATATCTATGTGTGTATCAGAACCATACATTATATTGATTTTTAAAACCAGTATGAATATACATGTACAGATTTGATTTTATATGTGCAGCCTCAAATACAATATTGATTTAAAATAAAGGAAATAATTCAAATTAAGGGACAATAACTCTTGGACTAGTAAACATATTATCAGATAGAATTACTAATTATTGTCCTAAAAACAGAACATGGTTATAGTTCAAATATCAATGTCCCTTTATCTATTCTACTTTTCAAAAAAGAAATTTATTAAAATTGACAGAAATGAGCCAAGCTACCAGTTTGTTGAGACATGTTTTTTTTTGAGTGCCCGCAAAAGAAATATCCTACTAACCAATAAAATTGATAACAAAATTTTCCTATAAAATATGTTCTGGCCCATCCACTAAATATTTTAAAAAAAGTTCTTGCCCATCCAAATATTCCACAAAAAAAGTGCTTGCCCCGCCCCATTTTGCACCGGCCCATCCATCTGATAAATATTGAACGGTCCCTTAATTAAATATGTTGAAGTCGGTCTACAATTTCGCCGAATATTTACGATGTACTAGTATGGCAGCATGTTTACATCGGCTCCAGTAAAATGTGATTTGCAAATGTTTGCAACTGTTTTTGAGCGGTAAAATTATGGTAAAGTGGTTTAATAAACTTAAATGGCATCAAATCAAGAGCCTGAACAACCAAAGAAAAAGAAAAAACGGATTAGAAGTAAAAACAAAGACGAGCCAATTCCGGGTGCGTTTGATTTGTCCGCCATTTTAAACTCACAACAAACATTTCCATTAAGCAATAATATGAATGGGCAACCTTACATGAACAATAACACAAATTTCCACAACATGTCCATGCCCATGATGTCATCACCTTTTGTAACTTCGCCTACGCAGCAATTCCAAATGGGGGCTCCGTATATGCCCTGCCCCACACCAACGCAAGCGAGCCCACCTCAATGGGCAACCGAACTGTTATCGAAATTTGAAGCTATGTCAGTTAAAATGAACAGTATTGATGAAATAAAAAGTGCAGTTAGCAGTGTTGATTTTAAATTGAGTGAAATGAAAGGTGATATGAAAAAACTATCCAAAACGTGTACTTGATGTAGAAACAAGCTAAAACTTCATATCCAAATCATTCGATGAAAATATTAAAGTGCATGAAAAAACAAACAAAAAGATAGAATCTGATATTAAAAAACTTGCAACAGAGTGTGAAGCATTGCGCAATGATATGTCATTTATTAAGCGGGACTCTAAAAACTTGTCCGATTCAAAAGTCAACCTTCAGAAAATTTTCAAAGCAAATGAAAAGCTCAACAATGATCTTGAATCTATCAAGTGTGAATCCATGCGCGATAATTTGCTTTTTCATGGAATAAAGGAAAGTGAAGGGGAAGAGTGTGCTCTTATTATTAAAAGTATGTGCGAAAACAACCTTGAAATTGAGGATGAATTAAACATAAAATCTGCCTTTCGTCTTGGTAAAAAAAATGAGGTAGCATTATCGAGTCAAAATGAGGGTCAGGAACGTAGACGGCCTATATTGGTGAAATTTAGTGACAGGCAAAAACGTGACAGTGTTCGTAAAAGGAGTTACAAGTTGAAAAGTTCGTCAATTTCTATTACTGATCAATATCCGAAATCTGTTGTGGAAAAGAGGAAATCATTAATTCCCTATCTTAAAAAAGCTCGTGATGCAGATGTGAAAGCAGTGCTTATTAAGGATAAATTGTTTATTGGAGGTGTTTTATATTCAGGTGGCCCACTTGATGTTGCTATTGCAAACGCAAAAAAGGAAAAAATTAAATTTAGTGATTCAGAAAATGTTTTACATAAAAGTCAAAATCATGATGGTGCTGATGTCATGAATGAAAATGGTATGCAAGTATCATAGAAATCGTCGGAAGTTTTAATTAAAAATTTAAAGTGTTTATCTTGGAATATAAATGGTGGTTTTGAAGAAAAAATTAAAGATGAGAAATTTAAGAATTTTATTTGTACTTATGATATTGTGTTTTTATCAGAATGTTGGATCAATAATACATGTAATATTGAAATTGATGATTTTGTGTGTAAATCTATCCCTTTATCTAGAAAAAAGTATAAACAAGGGTGTGGTATGTATGTAATGATAAGAAAAATATTATCACCCTATGTTAAAATAATTGACATTTCATATGAGACATTGATTTGGATAAGGATAGCTAAAGAACTGACTGGATGTGAAAGTGACTATTTAATTGCAAATCTGTATATTCCACCACAGAACTCATCCTTTTATAGGATTCATAATTGTGATTTATTTTATGAGCTTGAGTCTCAAATGATACATTACTCAGCTGAATGTCCAAATATTTTTGTTATTGGTGATTTAAATGCTAGAACAGCTAATATGAATGATTATGTACAAAATGATAAATTACATGATAGTATTTTAGATAGGGTTGGTGATCTGTTTACATATGTTGCTGATGAGGCTTTGTCTTGCCGTAATAACCCGGATGCAGGAACCAACGACTATGGAACAAAACTACTTAATTTGTGTAAGATCAGTGGACTTAGAATTATAAATGGGCGCCACCCTGATGGACTTTCAAATGATTTTACATATAGTGGTCCAAGAGGTATGAGTGTGATCGACTACTTGTTAGCTAAGCCAATTAATATTGAAAAAGTTTTAAAATTTATTACAAGTAATTTTACAACATACAGTGACCATGCTCCCATACATGTTCAATTTAAAACTGACTTTACTATGCAGTGCAATGATATAAATTCAAATTTAATGGATGGTGAAGAATCTCAATTTTTCAAATGGAATAAAGAATTTAGAGACTTATGCTATAATGCCCTACTAGTTAATGCTGATGATTTAAGTTTAACGATAACTAACATGGACATAGCGTCTCAGGATGGTATGGACTTGTGCATAAATAACTTCACTCAGTGCTTAACAAATGTGACACCTCCTTTTTTCAAACAAATGCCAAAAGTAAAAGCGAAATGAAAGCGAAATTCCCAAAATCAGAGAGTAAATACTGATAAACCATGGTTTGACCAGAAGTGTAAAGAGCTATATGCCAATTATTGTAAAAAATTACATACTTTTAATGGTAAAAAAACATTTAATAGTCATATAGATTTGAACAGTGCCAAAAAAGCTTACAAGAAGTATGAATGCAAGCTCAAACGTAGTTACAAACGACAGGAAGGCTATATGTTGTGTAAACTAAAGAAAGACAATCCAAGAAAATTTTATTCATTATTTAGGAAAAATAATCAGAGGAAATGTGATTTAAACATTACTGACTTTTTTGAATATTTCAAAGAACTTGTATCAAGTGCGCCGAATAGCAATAAGAGACCCGAAGTGATTAATAATGAATGTGTTTTTGATGAACTAGATGCAGATATTACTGCGGATGAGATTATAAAGGCAATTTATGAACTTAAAATGGACAAAAGCCATGGTCCAGACTGTTTGCTGAATGAATTTTTCATTGAATACAAGGATTTTATTATACCACATTTATGTACTATTTTTAACGCCGTATTGATTAGTGGATATTTCCCGTCATCGTGGTCAGATGCCATCCTGGTACCAATTTTCAAATCTGGTGATGCTAATGATGCAGCAAACTATCGTGGCATAAGCCTTGTCAGCAATCTAGGTAAACTTTTCACCACAATACTCAATAAAAGATTGTTAAATTGGGCAACTGTCAATGATATATTATCTGATGCACAGTTTGGTTTTCGAAACGGTTATAGTACAGTTGATGCTGTTTTTTGTTTATACTCTGTTATTCAAAATACACTCTGTAAAAATAAAAGATTATATTGTGGCTTTGTAGACTACTTGAAAGCTTTTGACTCAATTGATCGCTTATGTTTATGGTACAAAATTTCCAGATTAGGTATTCGGGGAAGACTATTAACTGTTTTAAAATCTATGTATAATAATGTTAGAACCTGTATTAGATTCAATGGGCTAAACTCTGATTACTTTTGTAACAACCTTGGTTTAATGCAAGGGGAAGTTCTTTCTCCAATTTTATTTTCGTTCTATGTGAATGATTTTGAAAATGAATTTATTGCTAATGGCAACTGTGCCTTAGAGTTTCAAGATATAACATTATTTTTGTTAATGTATGCTGATGACATGATTTTGATGTCTGAAACAGTAGAAGGTTTACAGGAAATATTAAATACTTTGTCAATTTACACAGAAAAATGGGGCTTGTCTGTTAATACAAAAAAAAACAAAAATTGTTGTTTTCAGGAAGGGTGGAATTGTACGGCCTAATGAGACATGGGTCTATAACGGTCAAACAATGGATATTGTGGAACAATTTTGTTATTTAGGTGTATTAATACCGTATAATTGTAAATTTCTTAAAACACAGAAACATTGTGCAGAACAAGGTAGAAAAGCTATGTTCAGTATGAGAAGAACTACATCATCATTATGTTTAAATGTATTTACAATGCTTAGTCTTTTTGATACTTATGTTAGTAGCATATTAATGTATGGGTGTGAAATATGGGGAGTACACAAATCTCCTATGATAGAAAAGGTCCATTTGGACTACTGCAAAATGTTATTAAGTGTCAAAAGAACGACCCCAAATGTGATGGTCTATTTTGAATTAGGTAGATTTCCACTGCAGTATGAGCGTAATTATAGAATACTTAAATTTTGGTTCAAAATTTTAATTAGTGACAATTGTATATTAAGGTCTTGTTATAAAGAACTTGTGTTAAATTGTTCAAAATGTATGAATTGGGCAACATATGTTAAAAGATTGATATATAGTCTTGGTATGAATAATTTGTGGGATAATCAGTGGTTGTTAAATGTAGACAGCTCATATTTACCTTTGATAAGACAGCGTTTGTTTGATCAAGCTAACCAAGAGTTACAATTTTTATTAGATTCTTCTTCAAAGTGTAGATTATATAAGTATGTTGTAACAAATGTAGTTTTGCAATTTTATTTACAGAAATGCATTCCTGTACTTTTTCGTAAATGTATAACAAGGATTCGTTTGTCTTCACATAACCTTTGTATTGAAACTGGACGTTATGTTGGTACTAATAGAAATGAAAGAAATTGTATTTTTTGTGATTAAGGAGTAATAGAGGATGAATTTCATTTTATCCTTCAATGTAGTAGATATACTGATTTGCGAAAAAAAATATATAAAAAAATATTACTGGTCTAGGCCATCAACTTTTAAATTAATAGAATTATTGTCAGGTGAAAACACAAAACAGCTTTGTAACTTGGGAAAGTTTTTACATTTCTCTTTTAAATTAAGAAACAGTTTATTGTAATAAAAGATATTTTGTATTGATGAAACTTCTGACGTCACCTATTGTTTATTATACATATTGTTTATATTGTTTGTAATATGCCATATGTATACACTGTACATGTATATGATTATACTGATGAGCCGTAAAGCTCAAAGTTAATAAAGAATATGTTGTCTACAGCTAGCTGCTACTAGGTTATAAGTTCATGCCTAACAATTTGTACATCAGTGTTTTTACCCATCCAAGCTGACTATTTTATTTGAGAAAAATGTTATTTTCATTATTAATCCATCAAAGGCAATTCATATACCAATCAGTGATATCAAAGATTTCAAATCATACCTAATCAGCAATACAAATTCAATCAACAGTAATTAAAAGTAATTATAAAATAAAGTGTAACAATGCAGCCAAGAATTTTATTTAATTAATATTCTGTATTTAACTGTTAATAGATATACATACATTTTAATATATATATAAATATATATTTCTTTCATTAATGTAACATATACATAGCATAAATGAAAATAGGGCGAACGAACCCAGGGCGAACGGATTACCAGGGCGAACAAACTCGGTGCGAACGAACCTAGGGCGAACATGTAATCAGGGCGAACGAACCCGATACCATTTTGTATGAAGCGCGGAAGCGCTTCATTCCAAAAATCTGAGACTACTATTATAGGGGGGTCTCATTGGAGGGGTTCCGATCCCGGATCCCGCTTACTGTTTTGTCAGATTCCCGTATCCCGCTTACTGTTTTGTCAGATTCCCGTATCCCGCTTACACTATGTACGTAAGCAATTCTATTTTTTTTGTCATTTCCCGGGTCCCGCTAGACCTCATTTCCCGTTTTCACGACACAATAATTTGACTTTCACGTTTCACGCCTACGAAAAATCGGCAATCCCGCGTCACGCTTAGACCCCAATGAGACCCACTTATAGTAGTCTCAGCAAAAATGTATGCACGGTCAACGCTTTTACAACCCTTTAAAGTTACAAAAAGAAGCATACAATACTTATAATTACATTTTTTAGCTATGATTATGAAAACACGAATTTTATATATTTTATTATTTAATTCACCTGTGCACTTTATTGTTGGAGCACGTGTTATCGTGAATGAAAAGTTGTATTGAGCAATGCAACTGCTTACGGAATAACACGTGATGTGCAGTTAGCCAATCAGAATAAAATATTATAATGAAACATACATCTAATGTAATTATACACAAATAAAGCAAAAAAAAATCTTTGATAGAAATAAATTTAAGGGCATGATCCGATACAGTTTCTCGATAAAATGTCATTTTTCTAATTTTGTAATATGTTGTAGGCCTTGGCGAGTTATGAAATAAAACACAAAATAAAACATAGGTCACCGTGCTTGTTTTCGAGAAAATTGAGGCTGAAAATTGTGGATTTGTGCAATTTTGTAAAAAAAGTAGACAATGTTATAAATTTTTTGGAGCAGATATTTTTTGTCGTAAATTTTTAAGATCGGGTTCAATCTGAAGCTGTGATAAGTGGCAAAAAAGAAAAAAAGAAATCACTACACGAATAACTATACAATTATTCAAGCCTTGCTTAACATTGCAGACCAGATGCTCAAAGTGGTATTTTTTTAAACCTTAAAAAAATGGAAATAAACTGTTTCTGAAAATGTCGTTTTAATCATTTTTCTGCATAAACTGCATTTTGTCATGCTTTCTCCAAATCTCAAATAAAAAATATAGGTCACCGTGCTTGATTCCATGATAAACGCGATTTATCCTAAAAATTGCGTCCCCCCTTTGTAACCTCAACGTTAGCACTAAAGTGCACGACGTCGCTGGCAGACAATTTCGACGTTATCTATGCAAATTACCGGCGACATTTTTCAGATGTATAAATATTGCTTGTAAAGTACTATCTATAAATTGGTAATATTGTTTCCGGAAATAAAATCATGTGAATAACACATACCTCTCTCTGTTTGTGGTCTAAGTAAGAAACATCTCAAGAAAACTTATTACGGACTGTTGATAATTTTTACGGCTTTTAAAATTAAAGACTCGCCGCAATTTAGAACTTGACTTTCAGGTACATTTACTGTACACACTCGTATATTATTTCATACCGTATGTTGACCTCTAGATTTATTTTGTTTTGTTTGGTGCTGTTTCATTACAAATATTCATTAAAATCCTTAAAAATATTCACGTTTTAATCACTGAGAAATCCGGTTTTGTTGATACCAATTAAAAAATAACGTAGTTTGGACAGTAAATCAAATTTAACGCGCATTGCAATTCAAATTAGAATTTACGTAAGAACGTAAAACATTTCGAATGCGAATCAAACTACATGTAATTCGAATTAGTTAATGCGAATCGAATTCGAATTACGTGTGAACTCAGCATTATCCTGCAAACGGAACTTCTTTTTTTTTGCACATAAATTGCAGCACATAAATTAGGCCGTTACTTTTCTCGTTTGAATTGTTTTACATTGTCATTTCATGACCTTTCATAGCTGACTATGCGATATGGGCTTTGCTTTGCATTGTTGAAGACCGTACGGTGACCTATAGTTAATAATTTCTGTGTCATGTTTGTCTCTTGTTGAGAGTTGTCTCATTGGCAATTATACCACATCTTCTGTTTTATGTGGTCAGAAAACAAAAGCAAAATCTTATAAAGGAGAAGTCTTCAATTTGCTAAAGAATGCTTTTGTCCAAACAATAAAACTATAACTTAAACTTTTTTTGATTTGGCAAAAACGATTGGATTAGTTGCGATTAAAATCATTCTCTCATAGCGTAATTTTATTGGTCAATAACTATATATATAATTTTTTTCACCATATAGCGCGTACATAAAATATCGCACGTCCATTCCTCTGTCTGTCCTTCCGGTCCTTCTGGTTAATTACATTTTTCAAGTGTACAATTCTTGACAACTTTCTATAAAACTGATATCGTATGGACACGTTCGAAAATCAGTGCATATCAACTATTCTTTAAAAGAGTTATGCCATTTGGAAATATTGATTATATTGGAAATTGCATTGCATTTATTGTCATTTCGTCATTTCTCTAATATATTTATAAAAAATATAGAGAACAAAATAAACAGCTGCGCCACGAGCGCATGATACGCCCGTCGTCTTATGAAAAAACATAATACATATTTTTAAAATAACACGAGGGTTGTACAGGAAGTCATGCTAAGTATATCTTGACTCATTCATTATTCTTGCTCAATAGGAAGTTTGTATATCATAACATGTTTTATATGATCCCCAAATTGAAGCTCAATAAAAATTCAAGAACTCAAAAATGAATTATAGAATCATCACGCAAAAGTATACAGATCTTAAGAATAATTTAACTAAAAAGTATGTGAATTTTATGCAATAATTATAAATAGTTTCTGAGATACGGCGTGACATGTGAAAACCCCCTCTTTTTGTCATAAACTCAATAACTCTAAAAATCAAATTTTGAAACATCCTCAAAAGGTATATACAGATCTTCAGATTAATATAACTAAGAAGTGTGTAAATTTTTAAGCAATAGTCATAAATCGTATTTGAGATACAACGCGAACTGTGGAAAAAACCTGATTTAGTTACAAAGTCCTGTAACTCAAAAGGTTCACCAAAATTAAACAGATTGTTTGACCATCATGACTAAAAAAAGAACCATGTTCAGTTCAATGAAATTTGGATAATATGCTGTAGCATGTTTACGGCGGACAGACGGACGCGGGCATTTGTATACCATAATACGTCCCGTCAAAAATTTTACGGGTGTATAAACATATTGTTGGCTATTGCCTTTTGTTAGATAAAATACGTGCAACGTGGAAGAAATAAGAACTTTGTTCTTTTATAAAAGTTGTATCATTGTTTATATTAGCGGCGTGTACTAGTTTTAAAATATCATTGGTTTCCTGTGCTGTAATGAAATGTCATGGATGATGAATGATAATAAAAATGATAATAGACATGCACCAAAAGGGTCAGTCGTCTTGAGATTACTCACTATACGTTATTTTGTTGAAGATCTCAAAGGAACAGTAATGTGTTTTATTTCTTATTATGTTATTAGACTGTTATCCTGTTAGAATCAAATGCACTTATATTAATGGCGTAGAAGTTAGCATGCAGGAGAAACAGAAATTGGACCATCGAAATTCCACATAACGCTTCTTATTACGGAAAATTACACGCGTTACGTCCCGCAAAAAGTGACGTTTTGCGGGAATTCAAACACTTAACGTCGCGCCAAGAGTTAACTTCCTTGAAACTGTATCGGATGCCCTTAACTTAAGTAGGGTTCAGTTGGAAAGCAGGTCACGGTTTGACCCCAAGTTTATCAGCAACAATAGAGTCACGTGACCGTGAAAATTCAGTAAAAAAACGGATGAGACAAACCTCATTTTAACTCACTGAATACTATTGTCGTAATAAAAACTTATTGACCTAACTAATCTTGAGTATCCATAGTTTATTCTCGTTAAAGCTCACACATCAAATCAAAGTCCTTTATTCTTTATTTTATCTGCAAACTTGGAGTTTGGGTGAAAATTGTCAAGTCTCCTGAACGAAAAATCTAAATATTTACGAGGAAACTAAAAATGATGGGCTGAATTTAAATTTAATAAAGCATCTCATTAAGACAAACACTCGATATGAATATCTCGGCAATAGAATGTTGGATACGCAAACGTCAAATTGATTTCAAACCGAAGCGGTGGTTTCTATGCCGATTTGTGCAAGTGGTTATCTCCCCTTAATATCACCAGTCAAAAATAAAAACCCAGCAAAATGCATAAAAAATAAAAAAGGAGTTTACTTTACAAAAATTAGAAAGAAAATAAACTAAACTCGATTTATAACTATGTTATGATAATATAAAGAAGAGATACTTCCCCCTTTTTTTCAGAGAAGGACTAATTAAATGTAAAATTTATATTAAAAGACAAAATATTACTGCAGTAAAAAAAATAACAATTCAGAAATGTGGATAATGACACCTACATGTAAAATTAAAAACCTAGCTATACTGAAAGAAATTAGATCTGGCGGATGAAAATATATACTACATGCAGAATTTTTTGATTATATTTAATGCAATAAAACATAGTTTATACAATTTCAATAATCTTTGTGAAAATTGATATAATTATCAAATAAATAGTATTGATCATATATTTTTTATATTCTATAAAGTGTGACCAAGAGTCTCAACAAATTTCTTCAAATTAAGAGAGCCTTTAAACTCAAGCCTATGTTTCTTAGTTGAACAGTAAAATACAAAAAAGGGATTTATAAGTTTTATACCAAAAATATTGACAGAAGTTCTGTAAAAAAATATATGCTTTAAATTATACAGTAAGTGAAAGTGACACAATTTTGAATTTCAGAATCATTATTATTGTAAAATTAAACTATTAGATTAGCTTGCACAGTAGCCCTTTGTCTTATTTCTCAGGGTATTTTATAGATTATGAAAGTAAACTTTTTGGAAAAAATAGGGCTTCTTCTCTTGAACAGGTTGCTGTATCCGCTTCTTTAAATAATTACATATTTATAAACAAAGTATTGTATATATACTTTACCTGAATACTAGTAATAGGAAATGAAATGAAACTGGTGGGACAAATTTTGTGCATTTTACTTCAATAATGATCAAAGATGCTTAAATTTGACAAGAATTTGCCATTTGAATAAATTCAATTTTGTAAGAACACATCTCTATGAATAAACTTCTTGTTTGGCTGACTTGGCTTGATAAGCTAGTTTTTGCTCTTATTACTATAAAATTGAGAATGGAAATATGTAACACAACACATGGTTATTTGGAATAGCATTTTATTAAAGCCGGTCTGGACCAGTGTCCATAACGGACGGTCTCCTCTATACAGTAAAATACACAAGTATAAATACAGAAAATAAACAGTGTCAAGGTTTCTATTAATTTGACCATTATAGTCCTAAATCAAAATATACAGGGATGAATATCTATTAAGTTGACTTTAATTGACATGTTTTGACCAACCTGGAGATTAATGGTCAAAGAATACACATATTTCCCGTGTTTTAACTAATTGCTACATGTCACCACCTGGTCTAGATCTGCATGTAAACATGGTATATGAAACCCAGCGGTCAATTGAATAACCTTTTACAAGGTCATGTTTTTCTTAATAGATATTCTCCTGTATTTATTTTATTAAATTTTATAAACATTTTGAGAATATATAATCATAAATATAAATATATATTATATATATTTATATATATTTTAAGCCATCATATTGTCACAATATAGCTTACTAAGTAAAGAGATAATAATATAAGCAAGATTTTATTAACTGACCTTCATTTTCTTTTTTCATATGTTTTTTTCCCACAGAATTTTCTTTGCAATGCATTTTCTATTGCTATTTTTGTGCTTTTGTCCATCCATAGAGTAGGCTATCAATAATTTGTCAGATCTGTCAGAATTTTCCAAGACGTTTAGCTTTAAACGCAATAAAGAAGATCTTTGTTTGTTGTTTCACTTTTCCAATGTGTAAATTTTTACTATGCACATGACCCTGACACATATTTTGTTATAAACGTTATGTGACGTATGTTGAAACAGCAGTCAAAACAACAGCATAGATTGCTAAATAATGATTTGTGAGAGAAAAATGGAATTTGTAGAAAGACAATATGACTGATTTGTAATCATAAAAATCAGATTAAGGTGTTCTATTATCGATATTTATATAAATAACATTGTTCGAAGACCCACGTGGCCATGATAAATATGGATCCGGTGTTTACAAAATTAGAGAAGCTAGACCCAGAGAAAGTTCTGTCATCTCCTTTTTGGAAAAAACATAATGATATCTCCAAATATAAACTGCCCAGACTACCCAAACAGCCTACTGGCAAAGCCCTACATGCACAGTATGAAGATGCCAATAGTGGTGACCTATATATGCCAGGGGCAAAAATGACAGCGTTTAGAGTGAGATCCACCGAAAGATTTTTATCCTGGATTAAAACATTTGCATACCGATATCATTTACAACTAGGGGAACTGAGTGATCACACTTGTATCTGGGTAGACAAAGTAAACAATGATACTGGTCCAATAGTTGAAATTTTCATTCAGATTTTTCAAGGAACAGAACAAGAGACAAAAATTGAATCCAATAAACTTTTAACATTCCACCTTTATCCTACAACATTTGTCATAACTGTGCAGGGTAACCTTCACTCTGTTTGGGCAGAAAATGAATTCAAATATATGAAATCTATAGTAGATGCTAACTGCATTGTACCGTCAGAAAACTTATTAACACATGACCTTGACAGCAGTGATAATAACTACCTACAATTTGTTACAATGCTTGAATCAAAGAATGACGTAAGTCAAACAAATCTCAAAGTCGCCTCTTCGCCTCGAATTATTGTACCAAAATCGCAGTCAAAGATACATACTGACAATGAGAGCATTTGTTTTTCCATTCAGAAAATGGAAGAAAAAATTTGTAGTATGTCAACAAGTCTAGATTCCAATTTAGACAATATGAATTCAAAAATTGAAAAACTCAGTAAATGTGAACAATTGATACAAGACTTGACATCAAAAAGTGACAATCAACCAGCAGATGTCGAACAAAGGCTAGAAGTCTTAGAAAACAAAATTTTTGATTACATAAACTCAAAGTTAATAGAAATAAAACAAGAAATAAAGACATATCCTAAAATAGAAGAGAAAGTATTTGAATTTGAAAACAATCAATCAGCAGCTCTTGAACAAAGGCTAAATGTTTTAGAAAACAAAATTGTTGACTATGTCAACTTAAAGGTAACAGAAATAAAACAAGAAACAAAGACATACTCTGAAATAGAAGAGAAAGTATTGGAATTTGAAAACAAGTTTGAAAAATTTCAAGATAAGTGCGAACATGCAACATTGGTACAACCAAAAGAGAAACAACCAGAATCACAATTTTCTCAAAACAATTATTCTCAACTGATTTCTGAAAATCAATTTCTGCGATCAGAGAATATGACCTTGAAATCAAATTTGAAAATGTTGGAGGAGAAAATTCAATCCTTAATGGAACACAAAAGACAAGATGTTATCCCACAGGTATCAACCTCAAATTCATTCTCCTTACTTGCGGACCATAATAACAACATAAGCAATGACGAAGAAGAAACAGAGCTTAAAGCTCCAATCTCTAATCAACCTCATTGTGAAATTAGATTTGTTATGGATTCCCATGGTAATGGGATAGATCCGAAAAGAATTTATAAAAACAAAGACGCAGAACTAATTATATTGGGAAAAGGAGAAAAATCCATAAATGGAGCAAAAAACTACTGTGACTCACACAGCTCCCCTAAACATCTTGTTTTAGGGGTAGGAAACAATGATTTGGAAAAGAAATCCACTAGTACATGTATTGCAGACATAAAGTACTTTATTTCAGCATTTCTTGAAAAGAATGAGGATACAACCATCCATGTTTTACCTGCATTTGAAAGAGTAAACAAAGCGACTTTCAACTCTAAATGTGCAGATTTTAATACAGAAATGAAATGGTTTTGCTCACAAAATGAAAAGTGTGAATTCATTGAAAACAAATTAATATCATCGCTAGATCCATCACTGTTCTCAGATGGTATTCACTTCAGTAATTCTGGAAAAAAAAGTTTAGTGCGAATAATCAAGGCCCATCTTAACCCACACATTGGTCTTAAGCCATATGAGGAATACTTCCGTCCACCGAAAAACAGATCTTTTCAACAATCAAAAGTGGCAAAACCAAACCCAGGAAAGGGAAAATTCACTGGTAATCATGGAAATAAGAACAAAGAATTTGAAATCAACAAGCTAGTCCAACAGTTGTTACAACTTGCTAATTAAACTGTTATTTTCAAAATGTAAATGTGCTGTAGCCTTATTATAAACATTCATTTTCATAAATTTATTTTATTATTTAGAATGATCATATTTTAAGTCTTTTTTTGGAAAATAAAGACTTTTTATTACTGTTATGTAATTTAAACCCCCCCCTTTTTTTTTTTTTTTTTTTGTTGAAAAAAAATAAAAGTTATGGCCCACAAACTCAGTAAAAGATAACTAGCAACTTCAGCTTGTATTCATGTTTAAATGTTATTTTTGAAATACTAATGTACAAAATGTAGCTAATGGTTAACCATGTTAACCAAAAAAAAATTCTTCCTGATGAAAAAAAAAAATTAAAAAAATCCAAAAATTGATATTAAATTTATTTTACTGTAATTCAATTTGCCCCCCCTTTTTTCTCTTACAGAAATATAGCCCCCTCAGTTTGGACTAGTTGCAGGATTTAGATTGATTTCTTTTTCAATTTTAATGTAAGGGTTATTTCATTTTCAATTTAAGTTAAAATTATTAGTTCAGTTCTTAAAACTGAAAAGAAAAAAACCACAAAAAAACAAAAAATTTTGTTCCACACATACATGTACAATGTATGTATACATAACATCGACATGTAAACAAAGATGTTCAACCATGTCTATCGTATTGCTTCAATCCAAATTTTGATTATATGATAACCGTTTTATTCTCACATACATATATATATATATCTTTTTGAAAAATGAGTAAGCTTAATATAGGTTTTTGGAATACTCATGGCTTAAATAGTCACAAAATTGAAGATGTAGATTTTGTTACTTATGTAAATAGTTTTGAGATAGTTGGTTTTGTTGAAACTTTAGTATCTGACTCACCTGGAAATCTCCCAGATTTTTCTATGCCTTTTACTGTAAAACCTATTAAGCGCAAAAGAAAGGGAAGGGCATCAGGTGGTATAGCAGTATACTGCAAACCGCATATCAGAAAGGGAGTAAAAGAGATGAAAAGATCAAAATTTTCACTTTGGTTAAAGCTGGATAAGCAAATACTTGGACTATCTTATACAGTTTATTTGTGTTTTTGTTATATAAAACCATATCTGAATAAAGATGATTCAGAATTGATATTTACACAGCTTCAAAATGAAATCATGCAGTTTAAACATCAGGGAGAAATTCTAATCTGTGGTGATTTTAATGCCCGAACAGGAGGACTGCAGGACTACATTCAAAATGATGATGAAAATGAAAATTTCATTGATTGTCCTGTCCCTATTAATTACTCCCCTGATATTCCCTTAGTAAGACGTCAAATGGATAGAGAAAAAAATATACATGGCACTCTTCTTGTGTCCCTTTGTAAAGATTTACAGTTGAGACTTCTTAATGGGAGATTTCTAGGCGATTCCTTAGGATTTTTTACTTTTTATAATTCTAATGGCCAAAGCACAGTTGATTATATGTTGACAACACCTAATTTATTCTATTGTGTACAGCATTTTATTGTTAGATCTCCAGTGGAATTGTCTGACCACTGTTTATTATCTGTATGCTTTAAATCATGTACTCAAAGAGAGACAACTCTTGAGTCTCATTCAGATGTTGGTAAATTTCAATGGGAACATTCCATGTCAGACAATTATCATGATGCTTTATTGCATAAAGAGTCTGTAAATGATATATTAGATCTAATGAACAATATTGATGATGAAAACTGTGATGATATTGATTTTCTTGTCTCATCAGTTAATAAAATTTATGTTAATGCAGCATCACAAACTTTAGTATTAAAAAAGAAAAGTTCTCGTCCATCTAATAAGAGAAAAAGAGCTAAACCAAAAAAAGCATGGATGTCCAATGATTGTCTTTTGTTGAGGAAAGAAGTAAGGTCTCTTGGTAAAAGACTCCAAAAGGATAAAAATAATGCTAACCTTCGCCAAACATATTCTAATTGTGTAAAACATTATAATAAACAAAAAAAGAGCTTAAAAGCAGAGTTTTATAGGACATTTATTAGTAAATTGAATAGCCTAGAACACAAAGATTCTAAGTCCTTTTGGAAATCTATTAATGATCTAAAAAATAACCACCAACAGGCACCCAGTCCATTATCAAAGCAGGAATGGGTAGAACATTACAAATCCTTATTAAACTCTGATTTAGAACTTAATTTTCCTGATGATCTTGAGACATCAAAGGACAATCATTGCTCTCTGGATTACCCATTTACTTGTAATGAAGTTAAAAAGGGTATCACTAGACTTAAATCTGGTAAGTCTGGTGGTCCTGATTTGATATTGAATGAGTTTATTAAATGTAGTGCCTCATCCATGGTACTAGTTATAGTAAAACTTTTTAATAAAATACTTCAATGTGGAAAATTTCCAAAATCATGGAATCTGTCATATATTTCTTCAATTTTTAAATCAGGTGATCCTAGTGATTGCAATAACTATAGAGGTATATGTGTCTCTAGCTGTTTAGGTAAATTATTTACTTCATTACTGCAAAACAGATTAACCGTGTTCATAGAGTCTAGAGACTTGTTGAGTGCCAATCAGGGTGGCTTTCGTGAAGGATATAGAACAAGTGACCATATATTCATAATGAAAACTTTAATTAATAAATATCTAAATAAGTGTAAGAAAAATCTTTACATTTGTTTTGTGGACTTTAAAAAGGCGTTCGACAGTGTTGTAAGAAAGGCATTACTACATAAATTGCTCAAAAAGGGAATAGGTGGGAAATTTTATGACTTGTTAAAACATATGTATAGTAATACATTATATTGTTGTAAAACAGATGGATTTATTAGTGAATCATTCCATGCTAATTTAGGGGTAAAACAGGGGGACAGTCTTAGCCCCACCCTTTTTAATATTTTTGTCGATGACATAGATTCCTATTTCAACCCTGTTTTGTCTGATCCAGTTAATTTAAATCAGAATAACTTTAGTCATCTTCTTTATGCAGATGATTTAATCTTAATTTCAGAAACACCTAATGGCTTGCAACACTGTGTGGATGCCTTACAATCCTTTTGTATTGATTGGGGCCTAAATGTGAACACCAAGAAAACACAAACTATGATTTTATCAAATAGTAAAAATAGATCTTTATTAGATAAACATTATTTTTATTTTGGTCCCCAACCATTAGAATCTGCTACGGAATATAAATACTTAGGTATAGTCTTCAACAATAGAGGTAAACTTAATATAGCAGCTGAAAATCTTGCTGATAAAGCACGTAAGGCATATTTCGCCTTGAAATCAAAATTACCATATTCTAATTGTATTGCAGTGGAAAAATGGGTAAGACTTTTCAACTCATTAATTTCACCAATTATGACTTATGGATCTGAAATTTGGATCTCAGATTTTAATATAAATCTTGACACTGCTGATAAACTACCATTTGAAAAGGTTCAGAATATGATTATGAAAAATGTTCTTGGTGTTCATGGTAAGGCTTCCAATTTAGCTTTACGTACAGAACTTGAGCTATATCCAGTGTGTTTTATATCATATAAACTAATGTTTAAATACTATGCTAGATTAACTGACATTGAAGTTGGAAACAACCCAAAATTTGTTCTATTAAAATCTGCATTCATTGAAGATAAAAAACTGTATACACAAAAGAGCGCTTGCTGGGTACAGTCCTTACATAAACTAAAAAAGTTAATCAACTTTGATTCACTTCAAATATCACATAATATGTTTGAGGACTCACTGAAAAACTTTTATAAATGCAAGATTTTGGGCCAACTTGAGAATATTAAATCTAATAACACAGGTAAACTAAGATTTTATAGTAAAATGTGCTCATCATTTGACTTGAAAGCTTACTTAAGATTTGATATTAAAAAATATGATAGGTCACTGCTTACAAAAATTAGAATAAGTGCACATTCACTTGCAATTGAAACTGGGAGGTATAGCAAACCAAAAATTTTAGCAAGTGAAAGATACTGCAAACTTTGTAAAGATAAAGTGGAAGATGAAGTTCATTTTCTTTTACATTGTCCTCTATATAAAGACCTTCGAGAGAAGTTTGATATTTTCAAAAACCTTAATAATGATGATGATATTAAATCAACGATCTATTTACTTAACCCAGTAAATCTAGTTAACACCAGACAAATATGTAGTTATTTAAGTCAAGCTTTTGAAGCTCGTAATAATAATCTAATGTCAGTTGGTCTACCATAAGTATAATACTATGTAATACTGTGATATTATATATATAATGGGTACTTCAAATGTTTTCTTTATGTTGTATTTGCATAAATTGTCATGTTTAATGTGTTTATATCTTGGAATACGCATTGTATCATATGTGCTTTGTCCAATAAAATATTTGAATTTGAATTTGAAAAAAGAAAACAATGTCACCGTCAATTTATGTAGGGGATCAAAAGGGGTTTTAGTTACTTTAAAATACAAGTATCGTAATGAATTGTGAAAATCCACAACTTTTAATCAAAATTTCATTCATGTCTTTAATAAAATCAGTATTTTAGAGCACTTTGAAACAGGTACAATGAAAAGAAGCTAAACTTTACTGTTTTGAAGTAGAAACGTAGCTAAAACCAGATAAAAATTGACATGGCTGGTGGTCACTAAAATTGATGTATAAAAGTAAAAAATGATGGCTTCAAAACAGTGTATAAATTTGAAATAGGTTTCCCGGTTTCATTTAAGATTATATGGGGACGAAGTCCCCAATAACAGTAGAAAATTCAATAAAAAAAAGAAATTCGGGAAAATTTCCCGAATTTTTCATTGTACTAATGAACTCAAAATCGTTCAATTTTTTTTATGTCATGTTTTGAAATCCCGGACCTGCGCAGAAATGTACAATATACTTCCTTTTTCCGGTCTCGTTTGTATGAAACTTTGAGTAAAATATATATTTATCAGTCTAGTATAAAATAGGAAGAAACGCGCAATACCAATTTCATTTTTAATAATTCCTTGATATGAAAAAACGTTACCTAATGATAGCGTTTCTTTGTTTACATTGCATATGACGTCATAATTTAAATAACGTCACAACTAAAATCCCTAACAACAGAACCAAACTCGGAAACGTTACGGTATTTCCGTTTCTTTTTTTTTTTGACAAATAAAAGTTACAAAAAAATAATTCATACAGACTTCGTCCCCATTTACAGGTAATGCCTGCCTCATATTAACCGTTCTTTTCTGTATTTGGATACGCAAACGTCAAATTAGGAAAAATCATTTTTTTTGGCGAACAAAAAGATGGCTAATTTTTTTTTGAACTGACAGGATAAAGGAATAGCAATAACAAGCAGTCTATTTTTTGTAATGTTTGTATGTCGTTAAGAAATTATATTGGTCACAAAACCTACAAATTTTAAAATTTAATTGTAATATGCCAGCTTTAGCTGGCACTTATGGTAGAAGCATCGTTTTGGAATAAAGAACGATAACTCTTTCTACACGACCCATCTGAAAAGTTTCGTCACTCTCGTGAAATCTCGTACGATTATTTTTTTTTAATGGCGGCCACATTTAACGTTTCAACGCGAACTTGAAAAAACGGGACAGATCGGAATAATTTCGAATTTAAATAAGACACGAATTTTTATTTGTTTACAAAAACAATAATTCAAAATTTTTCGTAACTTGTGTAGTAAATTTAAATTTTAAATGTACCACAATGACCACGGAAATTACCGAAGTTAGGACAACAACATTTGACGCCATGTTTCGTCTGCTTCGACTTTCCATAATATCAGTGAGGTCAAAACAAATTACTTAAATAATCACAGGTACTTTATTTAAAAGTCACAAAATCATAATTAACGATAACATATTTAGCGTAAAAGTTCCGTCCATCCACGGGAACACAGAAAAAACCTCCGCAAGCAATACATTTCGATTTTTTTTAAAAGGCCATGCGGCATGCGGGGTAAACTCCGATGCACTGGTTGACCATGACTACTTATGTTCATCTGCCGCATAATTCCCCACATCAAGGAACAGTGATAATGACGTTGGTTATACTGTTGAATGTGACCACGGTAATTCATGTTGCCATTGGCGAATACAGAACTTTTCAAGGGAGCCCCCCTGACTGACCTGAAAAAAAGGGGGGGGGGAGTCCCAGTCATGCCCTTAATAATCAACAGATTTTTTTTCCCACATAAGGGGGGGTCACCCCTGGATCTGCCTATGGTAGCTAGCCACAGACTAATTCAAAACTTAACAAAAGTTTAAAACAAAAAAGAAATATTCAAATAATTCACTTTAGTCTAATTGAATTCTGTACTTCCTTTGACAAACTAAACTCTCAACAAATGTTTTCATTGATTATGTCACATATCAGATATCTAATAAGTCACAGGAGATGGAGACTGTTTTGTTTTCTCTCTCTAAGTTTAATAAAAAAAAAATGAGACTTGAGTCTGAGTAGTACATTTAGTACTGACTGTATACATGTATATTGTATGCTCTCATTTTGTCCAAAATTAGATTTTATAAGAAGATGGAGTTATTATGATAACTCATGACAATACCATGACTTTGATAGATATATACAGGGCATGTTACTTGGAAGTATGTGGGCTACATCCTTTAAAATTCAAGCTGCAACAGTGGCCTGTATATTTTATGCCGCTGCGTCAGTTTAAACCTGATCATAACATTTTCAATCTACCAAGTACTTTATCACTATATCACTATCAGGTTCACATTTCAACCTATTTAACAATACACACTTTGGTTATATAACATCACAGTACCAAAATTGCACTCAGTAACCAAATTGCACCCACATGTATTCAACAAAAAAAGCTGCAGAAATCTTTCAAGCTTTCTTTCACCATCATGCATGTCATGTGAAGTTATATAATTATCATATTTTTAAAAAGGGCAAATAAATTATGAAAAAAAGAAGATGTGGTATGATTGCCAATGAGAACTGTCCACAAGAGACCAAAATAACACAGAAATAAGCAACTATAGGTTACCGTACAGCCTTCAACAATGATCAAAAATAATATTTGAAGCATGGAATAATGTCAAATTGTTCAAATATTTGAAGAAATAAAACAAAACATCTGTTTATATTCCAGTTTTAAGGATTTGAAATTAAACATGTAATAATGTAAGGAATTTTGGTACTGACTTCATTACAGGATCATGGATTGTTTAGAGGTCAGTTCAAAGTTTACTTCAAACCCATTTCTCTATGACTCTACATACATGGACTCAAAATTAAATTAGTGTAACTATATTGTAAACAAGGATAGTCTACAAAATAAGCACAGAATGGTTCATAAAAAAAAGTTGGTGAAAAAACTGACAATATAGGTGCAATTTGTCTCATGTTAGCAACTTCACAACTACAAATTTATTTTTAGGACAAAAAAAAAAAAAGAACAAACCTAAAGGCAATAAAATGCTTCGCCATGCACAGCCTGATACGACCACGGTACAGATGTATATTTAGCATATAAAAAACACCAAATTTTTTATGTCAGTTGAAATCAAGCATATTTTAATTTTGGACCCTTATGGACTTATAAGTAATTTGTAAACAGGTATCAGGTGAACCCAAACATTTCTATTCAGCAGCAGTCTCTAACTACATATCTCCTTAATTTTATATGATAGTCCTACAAAAATATTTAAAATGTGTAGATTTTTTTCTTTCTAGCTTCTCTCATGTGAAAGCAGTACCTTTTTGGTCACTATTTATGTGTTGCGTCTAAATAAGAATTGTAACACTTTATAGTGACTGAACAGGTTAAACAAATACTTCTCAAGAAGCAGAAAAAGAAGACAACTTGGAACAGCACCAGCCATGCCAGTATATGTATGAATAAAAACTGAGATCAGAATAGCATAGACAATATGTTAGATATATATGTCCTTGTGAATAGTAAGGAAAGTCATCAATAATTCTGCAGATAATGCAATTTTTATATCAAGTGTTTTTTTACATTTTCTGATAAAATTTTCACACAATCAGTGAAACATTCAAAAAGGCTTTAAACTAAATTTTGATTACTGAAAGTTTCAAACAATGACAAGTGTTTTATTTACCAAATAACTCATGTGTTTCTGTGAGAGAAAAAAAATCAAGTGCAATTTTTGGAATTAAAGTGGAAAGTGATCCTTTTGACTTGCACTGGCGCATGTCAATTGTCACTGAATATACTTACCAAATATATTTTCTTTATCATGATACATTTACTATCAAGGATTACACATCGTAGGAAAAAATGCACAAATTACAGATAAAATAATTAAACCACCCTATTTTGTGTGCATCTCCTGCAAAATCAGTATTAGTTGCATCTATATATACTAAAATGAGTAACAATCAATGTAAATATTTGGTAAATTTTTGAAGAAAAACCCAAAGTTTTGGTAAAAAAACACCCCAAAAAATGTACCATAACCCCAAAATCAATTCTAATCTTCCTTTTGAGTACTGAACCTTCTAGCACAATTTCATAGAAATCCATCCACTTAAACTAAAGTTATTGTCTGGAAACCAAATGTGTCTTCTTGAAAACAGATACATATGATTGTATTATATGTCTGTTGAAAACAACTATGATATGATAAAGCATTACTCGAAAAGCAAATTTTTGACATGCTTGTATTTCCCATTTCCATGCTCAATTTTATTTTGCTGTCATATAATGAAAACTTGAAAAGTAAACTAGATTTTTTTTCACCAAAGCCCTTCTGACAGCGCTATCTGATATAAATTGTTTAGTCAAAATTTAACACTAGTATTTAGGTTCATCATGACAAATTGGCAAATACGACCGAATTTTCACCTAAAAAAATACTGTGTACAGACTTACCTGTGCAGTTTGGGAAGTTTTAAATGTTTTTAGATATATAAAAGTAAAATTTATTTTGCATATCTGAAATATAAACACTTTTTTGGTGAAGATCTGGATTCAAAATATTTTGTTTGTCCTCTGCTTGAACAGATATTTTTTTCATCAATTTGGAAATTGAATATTTTGTTTGTTAAAAAAAATACCATACCCCATCCTGCCTTTTGAAGTTCATTGAAACATTGAAACATTAATCATTTCCCTAAACATTTTCCATCTGAACTCTTTATTTTATTTTAGACACAAAATATATGTTAATGTAGCCTAGGACATTCGTCCTGAACATGCATGAAATAGTTGCCACTGGACGTTAAGCAACCAACAACCAATCAATTTATATAGGACATTGTCTTGGTATAAAGCTGGCATTTAAGGTAGCGCCTTCCTCATATTAAAAGCATGACAAGTTGCAAAAATACTTTAAACGTCAATCATTTTGGCCGATTGATTTTGCGGACTTTTTGACGTTACGGACGACTGTAGCGCCACCTAATTAATTCCCCCTGCTATTGTTGCTGATAGAGCTTGACGACAACGGCCGTATCGAAGGACTTGCTTTCCAACTGGGGTTCAAACATAAAATACGTTTTGAATATACGAAATGTACTAGATTTGTTCCTCTGGTTAATTATTATTTCTAACATCATTAGAAATCTTAACATCATATACTACATGCATCCCAGCAAACACGTAACGTTTGTATAACGTTATGTTTTCGTTAGATTTACGTAATGTTAAGATGTAACGTTAAATTAACATTGTTAAAACGTTCTAACTAAACGTTACATAGAAACTAATTGGTAACGTTATTTTGTTTTGTTTATATAACGTTAAATTAACATTATAATCCTAACGTCTAATTTGTAATGTTGAACTCACGTTCACGTAATGTTAAAATATCAACGTTATTTTAAAAACCAAAATAGTACGTAAAATTATTACCACAGTAAAACGTCTGAATAACATTTTTCGAGTACATTAATTTGTAACATTTACATAACGTTCTTATTACATAACGTGAGAAACGTTCAATTACTGACCTTGTTATAACGTAATATTGTAATGTTAATTGAACGTCGTTTTAACATTTAAAAAGTCGTTCTTCATCATACCAACAATTCAACATGTGAAATTTCTTAAAAACTGAGCCTAGAAAGCAGGGTAAATATACAATAAAATATAATGTTAAATCTATGTTAGTTAAACATGATCAATATATCAACACCTTTTTAACATTTTGATTATATTGATTTGTCATTTTTTTACAAGCATAATGCAAATGATTTTCTCTTAACGTTCATTAAATTCGTTGTTCTTACGTAAATATGAGGTTAATTGTCGACGTTATTTTAAAAACCCTAAACATACGTTAATTTAAACGTCAATACAATGTTTGAACAACGTTTTTGAATACGTCAATCTTCAACATTTACATAACGTTCTAATAACATAACATGAGAAACGTTCCATTACTGACCTTGTTCTAACGCTATATTGTAACGTTTATTGAACATTGTTTTAACATTAAAAAAAGGTCGTTCTTCCTCACACCAACAATTCAACATGTGAAATTTCTTAAAAACTGAGCCTAGGAGGCAGGGTAAATGTACTTTAAAATATAATGTTAAATCTATGTTTTTAAACATTATCAACATATTAACCCTTTAAATTATTTTGATAATATTTAGTTATTTATTTATTTTAATAGCATAATGCAAACGTTATTCCCATAACGTTTTTGAATGCGTTGTTCTTACGTAAATATGACGTTAATTGTCGACGTTTTTTTAAAACCCCTAAACATACGTTAATTTAAACGTCAATACAATGTTTGAACAACGTTTTTGGATACGTCAATCTTCAACATTTACATAACGTTCTAATAACATAACATGAGAAACGTTCCATTACTGACCTTGTTCTAACGTTATATTGTAACGTTTATTGAACATTGTTTTAACATTAAAAAAGGTCGTTCTTCCTCACACCAACAATTCAACATGTGAAATTTCTTAAAAACTGAGCCTAGGAGGCAGGGTAAATGTACTTTAAGATATAATGTTAAATCTATGTTTTTAAACATTATCAACATATTAACCCTTTAAATTATTTTGATTATATTTAGTTATTTATTTATTTTAATAGCATAATGCAAACGTTATTCCCATAACGTTTTTGAATGCGTTGTTCTTACGTAAATATGACGTTAATTGTCGACGTTATTTTAAAACCCCTAAACATACGTTAATTTAAACGTCAATACAATGTTTGAACAACGTTTTTGAATACGTCAATCTTCAACATTTACATAACGTTCTAATAACATAACATGAGAAACGTTCAATTATTGACCTTGTTATAACGTAATATTGTAACGTTAACTTGAACGTTGTTTTAACATTAAAAAAGTCGTTCTTCGTCATACCAACAATTCAACATGTGAAATTTCTTTAAAAATGAGCCAATAAATTAAGGAGGCGATGGAAAATGTACTTTCAAATATAATTTCAACCCAATCTTATGAATAAATATGACTAACATAATAATCCTTTAAATTATTTATTATTATGATTATTTTTATTTATTAATTTTACAAGCATAATCAAAATGTTATTATCACAACGTTCTTTAAAATACGTTGTTCTTACGTTAATATGAGGTTAAAGGTCGACGTTACTTCTAAAACCGTAAATCTACCATGATTTAAACGTCATTACTATAACGAGCAATATAAAAAGGAAAGTTAAGTTGAACTTCTGTAAAACGAGCTAAGTCGAAGGGGAAACATAAACGTACTTTGAAAATATAATTTTGTAAATTTAATGGTAAACTGTGATATAGTCACGTGGGTAAAGACGGATTTTACGCGGTTTTTAGTTTCGAACTTTAGATTCAAAACTTATTTTCAACAACTAATAACGATATGTTTAAATAAAAGCAAATAGCGTCTATATATTAAAATAAAAATAAAAAATTGTGTTAGTTTTTGAAAAAAAATTATTTCAGAACTAGCTTTGCTTTCTTTCAATATTTCCCGCTCTTAGGGAGCTACCATTTGATATTTATGGGGGGGCTAGGATGAAATTTGAAAAAAATAGGCAGGACAGGAGTTTTGAGTAAAAAAAAAGGCAGGATGAGCAACTTGGTAAAAAAAAAGGCAGGATGACAATTTGTGTAAAAAAAGTCAGGATAACTAGTAAAAAAAAAAGGCAGGACCGAATAGAGTAAAAAATAAAAAGGCAGGACAGAGATAACAACTAAAAAAAAAAGCAGGACAAAATTTTTCATCCTAGCCCCCCCATAAAAATCAAATGGTAGCTCCCTTAGAACTATCTTCTGCCGACATCTCACACGACTCACTACAAATATAATACAGCCTCAGCATATCAAATAACACACCAAGGTAAGCAGGAAGACGGATGTTTGTGTGTGTTTTAATTAATCACTTTTGGTAAGGAAGTGCTTTTTCCGTATCCACGAAAACTTTTTTGCAAATTTCTGACGTCAGATTTTCAGGGGGACGGAGGGGGATCTACAATGTACAAACAATTTCATACAGATCTAGTTCCTGTGCCATACATAATTTTTCTTAAGGAAAAAAAGACCTTCGGTTCTTTTAACTTGGGGTGGTCCCAACCCTAGTGAAGTAGTCCAAATAATTATGACGTACCCCGTCACAGCAAAAAATGTTAAATAGCCTTTCAATAGTCCAAATAATTATGACGTCTGGCAAGGCTATTTTAAATTTTTTTCTGGGACGCCTTCCTCCCAAAAAAAAATTAAAATAGCCTTGCCAGACGTCATAATTATTTGGACTAGCCTTTTAAGACATCATAATTATTTGGACTAGACTAGTGAAGATGATAATGACATGACGCCTGTGGCAGAGTTCTCAAAAATTGGTGGTCCGAAGGCTTTGACCAACATAATTATTCATTGGGGTATCTAGTTTAAAAAATGTGTGGCGTGACCCGGTCAACCAACCAAGATGGCCGCCACGGCTAAAAATAGAACATAGGGGTAAAATGCAGTTTTTGGCTTATAACTCAAAATCCAAAGCATTTAGAGCAAATCTGACATGGGGTAAAAATGTTTATCAGGTCAAGATCTATCTGCCCTGAAATTTTCAGATGAATCGGTCAATCGGTTGTTGGGTTGCTGCCCCTGAATTGGTAATTTTGAGGAAATTTTGCTGTTTTTGGTTATTATCTTGAATATTATTATAGATAGAGATAAACTGTAAACATCAATAATGTTCAGCAAAGTTAGATTTACAAATAAGTCAACATGACCGAAATGGTCAGTTGACCCCTTTAGGAGTTATTGCCCTATATAGTCTATTTTTAACAATTTTCATTAATTTGGTAAATTTATGTAAATTTTTACCAAATATAGTTCTCTGTTACTAATGGGCAAAGTTCATTATAGATATAATTGTAAGAAGTAAAATCGTTCAGTAAAGTAAGAACTTCAAACACATCACTATCACCAAAATACAATTTTGTCATGAATCCATTTGTGTCCTTTGTTTAATATGCACATAGACCAAGGTGAGCAACACAGGCTCTTTAGAGACTCTAGTTATAGTTTATTGGTAAATGTTAAGTTTTTGTGTTTTGGTCTGTTTTTAATTATAAGCAATAGGTTAGCTACATATGGTGCATGGAATAATTGTAAGGTGACCATGTCTGTCGGACAGGATTAATCTGACCTTGACCTTATTTTCATGAATCTTTAAAAATGTTAAGTTTATGTGATACTCGTACAACCGTTGTCTTTTTTACTTTCGTCATAAAGTATGATCAGTAAAGCAGGCGAGACATTTTAGCGTGTGTTCTTGTATGAAAATATCATTTTTTATTTCAGGAGCATGTTTAAAGTTGCACAAGTGCAAAAGACAGGAAATAGAAGATTGCATGATTGAGGTGTTAAAGCATGCTCCTCATATGCCGGGAGGACCTAAATACAAGGTAAATTGTTATATATTTTATTATAAACTGTTTGTGGCATCAAATAATTACTGCACTCGTACAGAAATCTTGGAAGAATAACTAGTGGTGCATCAATCAACAGAAACATCTTCTTTGTAGCTAACAATCCTGTGTTTTTATGGTTTTAAAAAACAAAAAAATAACTTGATATGAGTTGTCAACGTTTACCTTGATATGTACAACGCTCAGACATAACAGAGTTGTCCACATTTTTAACTCATCTGGCCCAAAGAGCCAAGTGAGCTTTTCTCATCACTTGGCGTCCGTCGTCCGTTAACTATTACAAAAATCTTCTCCTGAAAACTTGGCCACGATCATCATTGGGGTATCTAGTTAAAAAAATGTGTCTGATGACCCTGCCTGCCAACCAACATGGCTGACATGGCTAAAAATAGAACATAGGGGGTAAAATGCGGTTTTTGGCTTATATCTCTGAAACTAAAGCATTTAGAGCAAATTTGACATGTGTAGAAATGTTAATCAGGTTAAGATCTACTGAATTATAATGGAAAAATGCGTCTCTGCATGACATTATGAGCTTGCATGTTAAAACTATCTCTAAGAAAGATGTTTGCAACAAAAAACCTAAAACAGAGTTTTCATTTTTAATGGATAAGAAAACAGATCCTGTTTCCGCATTTTGCCTACAAGTTTGATTTCTATTTTCTTCTACATGTATTCTATTTTATGTTTAAATGAACCTCTTCAAAATGAGATTTGCCATACTTTATTACAAATGTAGACATTTTTTATTGCTTGCAGTACAGAAAGTAGAGAGGAGTTATTTAAGATACTTGAAGGCAAAGTGTTTGTCCAAGACCTAATATTCAATTTAAACAATTTATTTTTATTCATAAAGTTAACTGCTTTTATATTAAAATAAGAAGATGTGGTATGATTGTCAATGAGACAACTCTCCACCAGAGACCAAATGACATAGAAGTTTACAACTAAAGGTCACTGTGTGACTCTCAACAATGAGCAAAACCTATACCGCATAGTCAGCCCCGAAATGACAAAATGTTAAACAATTCAAACACGAAAAACTAATGGCTTGATTTAAGAACAACACAATGAATGAAAAACAAATATGATATACAGCAACAAAAAACAACCACTAAATTACTTCTGACTTGGGACAGGCACATACAGAATGTGACGGGTTTAAACTGAGTTTGTTGTCGCCAAACCCTCCCCCTCACCGGGGACAGTGAACATAAGAACAAACAATAAAAATCAGTTGAAAAGGGCTAACTCATCAGCTGGTTCAAAACCAATAACAACTACATGTTTAAAGTTGGTTCGTTTAATTAAATCAATAAACTTACATTTATTTTCTTTATGTATAAAATTCATTTTAAAATTTTGCATTACTATTGCCTTTATTATTTATTTTTTATTGTGTTTTTCAGAAACCAGCTTCAAGAAGAAGAGATATATCAGACTCTGAATAAATAATATATGATATAAATGTATAACACTATATGATCTAATTATTAAAATATGAAAACACATCTTTATGCATTTGTTTGAAGTATTCTTTTATCTGAAGCTGAAGTTTTTCAACCCAACCAACAGAAATGTAAAAATGATCTAACTTTTCAATGGAAATACTAGTAAGGAAGAGCTGAGAGGCAGGGTAAAAAAAGAAGAATATTTACTTGTTTTGGAATACCATTTAAGTGAATCTTTTAATAAGATGACCCTTTAATTTTAAGTGTACCTTAAGCACTGTCAGCTATTGAAAAGAATAGATTCCTTAACTTTGTAATGTATTTACCGTTAAATTCGAGCGTGACTTATGCTTTTTTTTTGTAGACTTAACTTGTGTCTGGCGTTTTTTTATATCTACATACCTTTTTATATACATTGGTTATTTTGAAAGTGTGTACAGGTATTCATAAACTTCTGAATTAAGAGATTCTTTGGCAAAACTAAGTTTATCTGTATAATGTTTCAAAATAACCAATGTATATAAAAAGGTATGTAGATATAAAAAAACGCCAGACACGAGTTAAGTCTACAAAAAAACAGCATAAGTCACGCTCGAATGAAAACATTTAACGGTAAATACATTACAAAGTTAAGGAATCTATTCCTTGCGTAGACAATCCTCAGCTTTTTGAAAAGGTCAAAGTTTATAATAGGACAGTGACTCAAAAAAGAAACAACTCGAGGTCAGAATACCGTTAGTAATGATGACCGTGCTTGAAAGTCACATGTAAAGCTATGGCAAGCCGTTCTCGTCAAAACTATGTTTAAACCCTTTTTTCGAAAAAAATACACACTGAGATTTAAAACCTAAAATAACACACTGAGAAATCGAAATTGCACACTGAGATTTAAAAAAAATAAAAAACACACACTGAGAATCCAAAATTACACACTGAGATTATAAAAAGACACACTGAGATGAAATAAATTGAAAAACACACACTGAGAATTGTTAATTACACACTGAAATTTCAAAAATACACACTGAGATTAATATGCAAATTACTAATGAAAATATTCATGAGATGAATAATTCAACAGATTAATATCTTGATCTTAAGAACTCTTGTCATTATAATGAAATGCGATTCCTTCAACCAACATTCGTAATAAATTTCAAGACTTAACATCGCTCATATTCATAAGTTTGTTGCCTATAATTCAGATCATTACTTCCAGTGTATCGGGATGATTTTTTTTACTTAAAACCGTGGGTCCCTCCTCAAAAGTCTTCAAACTGTTTCCCTCATTTCGCTAGTTAATATTTTATATTTTTGTTACGTTTATATGCGATTATAGACACTTGAGTAAAAATTTCACTGCACTCTTTTGCAGATTGTTCCAATGTTTTCTTATAATTTTAATTAAGTTTTTCACCATTTGGTTATATTTTGTAATGAGAGTTAGTGGGTATTTTTCTTGTTCTTGTATTTCTAAAGTTTTTTTTATTAATAATTTGGAACCAAATCGAAGGACTAACGAGTTCGGTCCCCTTGGTGTTTTAAGCTTGTAATAGATTCAGATTAAGTATGCTAATTAGATAAGTGCGCATAAAAAGTGCGCACAAATCTCAGTGTGTAATGTTCAATTCTCAGTGTGTAATTTTCAATTCTCAGTGTGTAATTTTCAATTCTCAGTGTGTGTTTTCAGTTTATTTATTCTCAGTGTGTCTTTTTGAAATCTCAGTGTGTAATTTTCAATTCTCAGTGTGTAATTTTCAATTCTCAGTGTGTAATTTTCAACTCTCAGTGTGCGTTTTTCATTTTTGTAATCTCAGTGCGTCTTTATGAAATCTCCGTGTGTAATTTTTAATTCTCAGTGTGTAATTTTCAATTCTCAGTGTGTAATTTTCAGTTCTCATTGTGCGTTTTGAAGTTTTTAAATCTCAGTGTGCTTTGTTGTAATTCTCAGTGTGTAATTTTTTCGAAAAATGGTTTAAACATAGTTTTGACGAGAACGGCTTGCCATATTTAAGCTCTTTCTGCGGTGTCCTGAATTTAGATAACAAAAACGAAAATAAGCTTCCACGAGTGAATTTAATAGTATTGCATGCAAGTAGTATTTTAGCGCACGAAATAGTAAATAGAAAGCATCTCACTGATACTCAGGAAAAGAAGATCGATGCATTTGCGTCATCACATATCTTAATCTAATAGTTGAAATCGAATGTCAAACGGCCTACATTAAATGTTTTGACTCCGGATTCACTGACATTTTATCCGGAATTTACCGATAGTTGTAATTAAATAAATTTTGTTGTAATAATTGTAAATTATTTGTACGGTTCACGGTTGTGAGCTGCAAAGATTTAAAAATGATGCTTTATGAATTGAAAACACACAAGTATTTTATTCACGACCGTTTAAAATTTAGATATTTAATAAATTGATCTTACTTTCCGTTTTATGGATATATTACAATACAAAAAAATAAATGATAATTACTCATAAAACATAAAAACTAAAATGGTATGAAATAATCAATGTAGAAATATAATGATTATTGTTCATACACATTTTTATTGTAGGATGCAAGAATTTATTTAGATTTAATTTTTATGTTTTCTTTACAAATGAATATTTAAAAATACCAAAGCAGAGTATCTTGTCATATAAAATACTTTAATTGCAACTCTGAAAATATTCTGATTTCAATCAGATTTTGTTTTTTGTCCATGGATTTATGAGTTTGAACAGCGGTATACTACTGTTGCCTTTATTTATTTTCTCCAGAAACATAAATACAGTATTTATTTTGTATATATTTGTTTGATTCCGATTGAATTAAATTCTTTTGATAAGAATATTATCTTTCCGTTTTCCGATCTAATATTATCTCTCTGTTTTCCGATCTAATATTAATATTTTAACCAGAATGTTATCTCCCGTAAGTCTAGTATGATGAAATACACAGTATCCCGTGGTTAAATCTTCAAACATAATTAGTTTACATGTAATGGAGACAACAGAAAATACCACGTTACAGGCCTACAGTTAGTCTCGATGCACCAGAGTTATCGTTCTTACAGCCAACAATAACGTCTGGTGTCAATTGTAGAGATGTATGTTATATTCATGAGCCTCGTGCCCAATTTTTGGATTTTTTTCCTAATACGCGATTGGGTGGTATATATGTTACAGTGAATTTGTATAATCAGGGATTATGTAGAATCCCTGGTTTTTCAGGGAATATGTAGAATCACTAAAATCATTAGTAATTATATATAATCCCTGAAAATGACCAGTGATTTTACATAATCACTGAACATTTTAATAATTATTCTACAAATTCCCTAATATGATTTCAGGGATTATGAATAATTTAATGATCCTTTGTTTGATGAAAAAAATAATTTAGACAAATTATTATATTTTTTTCATTCATTAATTCCTTGCCAGATGAAATAATTTTGCTTTTAAACACAGAGGACGATCTTAAAGATATAACCAACACAGGGTTTCGAGATAAAGATGAATTAATAATATCAACATTCCCTTTATAGCAATAGCTTTACATGTATTGTTTGTTTATTAAAAGCCAGCGTCAAATGAATATTCAGGTAAAAAAGAAGATGTGGTGTTATTGCCAATGAGACAACTGTCAACAAGAGACCAAAATGCAACAGAAATTAACATCTATAGGTCACCGTACGGCCTTCAACAATGAGCAAAGCCCATACCGCATAGTCAGCTATAAAAGGCTCCGAAATGACAACGTAAAACAATTCAAACGAGAAAACTAACGGCCTCATTTATGCTCTATTTTTAAATCCACAAATCATGTTATTTGTGATACATGTAAAGCAAATGGCGAAGAAGATTATGGAACATCTGTTTTGTGTTTTTTGTTTTGTTAAAATGACCAAGACATTCAAACTGTGAGAACTTAGGCATCTAAATGTAGGAAAAACAGGCAGAACTTAGGATTGACACATAGAAACAAATTTTAGATGAAGCTTGCATTTGGTGTAATATTCTCATAGCAATTCTACATGGTAAAAAAGGAAAGGGAAACCCGAAAAACATGATGACAATTGTTTTAAAAAAGTCTGAAAAAGGATATCGCCTGACTACAAAACATGGTATCTTTCTTGCTCGAACCGGTTCAAGGTTGCAAATTCCCATCTTTCGTTGGGGGGGGGGGGGGGGGGGGTACATTCAGATGTTTTACTGAACACTTTATTTCACTTAGGCGTGTCGTTAAAATCTGATTCGATATATGCAGGAAAAGGTTTTCTAAAATGTGGATATTGTGGTAATAACATATGTGAAGCATATTATTTTGATATATTGTGTTTCACATTTTCATGTAGTGTGCCTAACATTTTAAAAAATTTGGGTTCAATTTTATTCATTTTCTTTATAAATAAAACTATTTCTTCATTTCAGTTATTATGTAGAATCCCTGACGTTTTTTCTAGTGATTATACATAATCCCTGAAAATTTTAGTGATTATATATAATCCCTAAACTAGCCAGTGATTCTACATAATCCCTGAAAATTTCAGGGATTCTACATAATCACTGATTATACAAATTCACTGTAACATATACATGTTGGATAATAAACTCCTCCCTTACTTCAATAACAACAACGTGGTCGAAGAGCACGTGTATCGTGCTGTTTTATTTTAAAGAGGAGAGTTTTTTCTTTTATTCATGTTATTTAGATGCATTTAGGAATGATTTGTGTTAAAAGCGAGATGAACAAAATATTGTCATTGAATGTGTAAAACTCCTGTATTTAGATATAAAAGAATCTTAATAAGGATTCTATAAGTATTTCCATATAAATCCTTGGTTAAAAAATATTATATATTTTTTTTGGTATAAAAGAAACATTATAAATCTCGAACCCAATTCTCCACCTCATCAAAAGATGAATGATTGAACCATTTATTTGAAAAAGCAAGTTTTAATTTCAGCCTATTGGTGGCACCACTCTCGTCAGTTTAATGCGGAAAAAATATATGGGCTGATTATATAGGGAATAACCACAGCAGACTGCATCGGCCCCTCTGAGACAGTCAATGAAAACTTCTAGATACGCCACTCACGACCACTTCATGTATATTGACATACACGCTTTGAGTATTATATCAACAAAATCGGGGTTTTAATGGAGTCACGGTGGGGGTGGTACACAAATCACTGATTTGTCAGTATCAATACAATAGCGAATGTATTGTGTTTATCTTGACAACAACTGATAGTGCTTTTACTCCCCTCCTTCCATTTCGGAAAGATGATTGATTTGTTGTTAGGAAAATAGGTCATGCATGCATTTTCCAGAGGATGCTAGCAGCATGTATATGCCAAGCAGCTATATATATGTTCCAGACCGTATGAGTATTTGGACCGTACGCGTACGGTCTGGACCGTATGCGTATATTTTCAAAATACGCATACGGTCGGACCGTACGCGTACGGTCTGACTAATATTAAGAAGTTGGTCACGTTTATCAGATATAAATGTATATAACAGATCAACATAGCTTACATCTCAAATTAATGTAAAAAGTTCAATAGTAATTGAAATAAAACAAAATAATGTTATAACTATTTTAAAAAATCACGTTTATTTAATCTCCTGTATTTAGCATGTCAGTAATTCATATATTGAAGCCAAGTATGCTAATTAAAATTGAAGTTATCGGAAGTAAACTAGAGTGGGAGGACATTCGTTTTAGAATATTAAGGAACTTTACAAAAAAAAAATGCAAAGCAACGTGCATGAACAAATTATGTTACTGTAAAAAATATATGCCGTTCTTTGTTGAAGTCAGTGTCACCTTGAGTACCAAAATAGGAATCACGGATATAAAAATAAACACATATTTAATTTCAATTGTTCGCTTAATCATTTCATCCATATACATGTAATAAAATCAATTTGTATAACTAAAAATAATGATTTTGATAAATATTTGTTTAAATTTAACCAATATGATCCCAAAACATCAGCTGGACCGTACGCGTATACTCATACGGTCCGACCGTACGCGTATGGTCGGACCGTACGAGTATACGTATATGGTCCGGACCGTACGCGTACGGTCCAAATACTCATATGGTCTGGAACATATATATACCGATTGGTCATTATTGGTATCAAAAATAATGTTTTACCTTTGATTTATTTATTTTCTTTCTTTCAAATTTCAAGATATGTATACTTAAAATTGAGAATGGAAATGGGGAATGTGTCAAAGAGACAACAACCCGACCAAATAAAAAATGACTGTGACGTTAAACCAAGGAGTTGTATATATATACTATCCTTCTTGAAAATGCATGCAACCAATCAATCATCTTTCCAAAATAGATTTAATCATATTGACTTTATTTTGTTTTAAGTTTTGCTTTTATCCTGACCGGTAGAAATTGGACATAACTGCTATACCTCAAATATCATGGTGCTTTTTGGGGTATATAATTAAGTAAAAATAATTCGGCTGGCCGGGAGGTGAGGGGTTGGATGGGGTTCAAATGATTAAAGAATAATGCCCTTAAAAAATGAAGATTAGAGAATAATGGGCAAAAAAAATGAAGATTAGAGAAAAAAGGGGTTAATTTTTTGAAGACTAGAGAACAAAGGGGTTTATTTTTTGAAGATTAGATAAAAAAAAAGGGGTGAAAATTAAATGTTTACAGAATAACAGACCCCCCCCCCCCCCCCCCCCATCCAGACCCTCGGAGGTGGGTTGCATTTGAAATTAATAAAATGAATATTTTTCACATTTTATACATATATTAAGATTTAATAAAACACTTTGAATTCAATATTGTAAATCTTTTATTTTATACGGATCTTTTTTCTAAATGCTAACATTGTCTCGCTGTTTTACACTGCTAATAGTTCGGCCATGCGATGGTAAAGGCCCTTCTCTATATCTTTGGGAAGAAAGAGGGGGGATTTATCATCACACGAAAAAGATGCAATTGTTGCTCCTTGTTGACGGCCTCACTGGTTTTGAGAAGAAAACAGTGCTGTCCATTTGTTTGTATATGGGTGTAGTGATTATCCCCCCAAAAAATAGAGAAAAAGTAAAATATGACAATGATGACCAAGAATGCAGAGTAGGGAATTCATAAACAAGGTAAAATAAATTAGTATGACCACTGTGGAAACTAAACTTGAAATTGATAGAAAATAGCAAATGCAAGTTATTTGTAGTATATTTTAATTCATATGTATGGAAAGCCACAGTGAACCCCCCGATTATTATTATTATTTTTTTTTTTCCCCTTAGAAATACATGGATACAAATAAATCTTCGGCTTTGACAATCCCGCCGATTATTATAAATTCTACAATCTTCGGCTTTTCAAAATCTTCGGCTTTTCAAAATCATCGGCTTTTCAAAATCTACGGCTTTTCAAAATCTTCGGCTTTTCAAAATCTAGTACGGCTTTTCAAAATCTTCGGCTCTTTAAAAATCTACGGCTTTTTATAATCTTCGGCTTTTAAAAATCTTCGGCTTTTCAAAATCTTCCAAAATCTTCGGCTTTTTAAAATCTTCGGCTTTTCAAAATCTTCGGCTTTTCAATATATTCGGCTTTTCAAAATCTTCGGCTTTTCAATATCTTCGGCTTTTCAAAATCTTCGGCTTTTCAATATATTCGGCTTTTCAAAATCTTCGGCTTTTCAAAATCTTTGCCTTTTCAATATCTACGGCTTTTCAAAATCTTCGGCTTTTCAAAATCTACGGCTTTTCAATATCTTCGGCTCTTTAAAAATCTACGTCTTATTATAATCTTCGGCTTTTAAAATTTCACCGACGATTATTATCATAAAATGCAGACGCGGAACGTGCGCGGAACAGAAAAATACATTCGAAGCTCTCTAGATTTGCATAATTGGGCTCATTACAACAAGAAACTTTGAGAAAGGTAGGTGTCTTTTGACAACTGAAAAACCTTAAACACGCAAGCACGTGCAGACTATATATAGTACGTATGCATGTACATATTTTATAAGTGTGTGCGTAAAATTACGCGAATCGATAATTTTTAAGCCCCCGTAACAAAATAGAGGGTGGGTGTATATAATTATACCACTGTCCGTTCGTCTGTTCGTCCGTAATGAAATCCTTTCAATAAGGGTATATTGTATCCCCTTATTGATAGGATTTCAAACTCCTGTGCCTGTGGTAAGATGATCTAATTAAGATGCATAATTTTGTTTGTCCGGCTATCTCTTATAATTTTGTAGGATGTTCATATACATAATAAAGTTGTGCATGGCCACAGCATTTTCAGGGGCGGATCCAGCCATTCTAAAAAGGGGATGGGGGGTGTACCAACTATAAGTCCACAGGGGAGAATCTAGAAATTTTCATTAAGGGATCCCACTGGCTGCCTAAAAGTGGGCAGCTCTGGTTACACTTCAGTGATTCCCAATATAATCAATTATTATTATATTTTTATCTCAAAAGGGGAGGGGGGCCCTTGGTCTGCCCCATCCCCAACCACTAAATCAGCCTCTGGTCCCCATTCAAATGTATTGATCGTCCAAAAAACAGGGGTTTCAACCTCTAAACCTTCCCCTGGATCCGCCAGTGATACTGATTCCTTCCTAATATTTTGACATTTGCCACTGTATATAGTTTCTTAAGTTGGAGTTCTGTCATTTTGGGTCATTTTTTTGGAGGGCTATGTTCTTCTACAGTTAAATATACAGTTTAATTAAATGCTGATCAGATGCAGGAATTTAATATCATATTTAGATATTACTGTTAAATAATGCTGGCAATGTTTCTTTTAATTGTTACGGCATGATTATGATTCTATTCCATTTAATACATGTATGATGTATTTAAAAAGGACATTTATGGTTGCAAAGTCAGCTGGAAATTTGACATTGTATGACAAGTTTCCATATATCACAAAAGGAAGGCTTGGACTCAGTTTTTGGGTTATAATAATAATTGCCCCAAACATGCAGAAATTCACCAGGGGACAACAAAGGATCCAAAAACAAGCATTTTTAATGTTTCAAGACAATACTTAATTTTAAGACAATTGATTTCTCTCAAATTTAAAGACAAGGTTTCATACATCAAAATAAGGACTGGCCAGGTTGAGTTTGATGGCTAATGCTTCAAGGGGGATCAACATTTTTGAAAGGGTTGTCATACTGTTTTTAGGAGGTTTATTTTTTATGCCCTACCTACGATAGTAGAGGGGCATTATGTTTTCTGGTCTGTGCGTCCCTTCGTCTGTCCCACTTCAAGCTCAAGTTTTGGTTAAATTTTTTGGTCAAGGTAGTTTTTGATGAAGTTGCAGGTCATTGATATATTTGCCATTCCAAATATAAATACGCACACCAGCGGCAAATCTGTGTGTATTATTCATTTTTTTAATTTTTATAATGACATACCCCCCCCCTTTTTTTTTGGACGCCTCCGTGCTTTTCTTTGCCAAAATCATTGAGAGACGCTGCGATAACTTCCAGAATATTGGCTATCATTCCGAATCCAAATAAAATCAGAACCTCTTCGTGAACTTATGGAGATGATCCAAAAATCCAAGAATGACAAGCCTTCAGTGTTAAAATGTGTCAGAAACTAGATACATGTATATCAGAATCATTGACAATAAGAAAAAAATAATTTGAATTTTCGTTCAGTTGTATTGTTGTGTTCTTTAAATTGTCCTCATGTTTTTAAACATATGAAATTAGTTTTGCTTTTTACGCCTAAATCTTCAACCTTCTCTAAAACGGTACGATGGGTGGTTGTTCTGGTGATTGGTTAGCCTCCAGTGGACACTTAAAGGCATATTCAGGAAAAGAATATGCTAAATAAATAAGAACAAAATGCTGAACTTGGTCTTAAAAGCGGTAGTTCACAGAAAGGCATGTCATCTTATGTACTAATTTTTACGACTTGCGGCAACCAAATCTTA
The DNA here is from genome assembly GCF_963676685.1 of Mytilus edulis. NCBI lineage: Eukaryota > Metazoa > Mollusca > Bivalvia > Mytilida > Mytilidae > Mytilus > Mytilus edulis. Next base: position 20,046,099 of record NC_092357.1, read on the forward strand.
CTTCATACTTAGCGAAAAAAACAAAAAACACCAATACCAATTTTTCATTTGTTTTTGTTTTGTTTTGTTTGTTTGACCCGGACAGGGTTGATACACGTATAAATGGTTCGTGTATAATGTTTAGATACTTATATCTCTCGTTCGTATCCCTATGAAATTCAAAATCCAGTTTTTTGTTATTGATTTTCGTGACCCAAATTATGTTTTGTCTCTACTGTTACCACTTTGTCCTCCCTGTTACTGCCTTTGTTCGTTCCTGTTACCCCAAAAAATGTGTAAAATAATTTTTACAATCAACATAACTGATCTCTTGACTAAGTTTCCAGTTAGTATAATTGAAAAGGGACATAATAGTAAATTTTCAATGCCACTGTTTCCACAATATTTTTTTAAGAGTGTTTGAAAAATAAGAAATGTGATGATTTTCCTGAACGTACCGAATATCTGCAGATTTTTTTTGAGTAATCTACATAAATGATAAATGTAAATGTGATTTCAAATGAACACTGCTATGCAAGTATGAGCCACACTTTTCATTGGATATTTTCTTTTCTATTATCACTTTTGCTATCAGTTAAAAAAAGTAACAGGATGGACAAAATCTGACACAAGCTGGCACACAATTTTAAAATAAAATTTTCTCAGGTGTTGGTAAGATTGCATATTTTGAAAAAATATTAACAAATCAATATGCTATTGGTTTTTTAAATTAATTTGCATTTATTTTAACTTTTTTTTTGGAAAAGTTCAGATTCCGAATTTGTACTTTATTTTGAAATGACTGATAATCTTCGGCTTTTAAAATTTCACCGACGATTATTATCATAAAATGCAGACGCGGAACGTGCGCGGAACAGAAAAATACATTCGAAGCTCTCTAGATTTGCATAATTGGGCTCATTACAACAAGAAACTTTGAGAAAGGTAGGTGTCTTTTGACAACTGAAAAACCTTAAACACGCAAGCACGTGCAGACTATATATAGTACGTATGCATGTACATATTTTATAAGTGTGTGCGTAAAATTACGCGAATCGATAATTTTTAAGCCCCCGTAACAAAATAGAGGGTGGGTGTATATAATTATACCACTGTCCGTTCGTCTGTTCGTCCGTAATGAAATCCTTTCAATAAGGGTATATTTTATCCCCTTATTGATAGGATTTCAAACTCCTGTGCCTGTGGTAAGATGATCTAATTAAGATGCATAATTTTGTTTGTCCGGCTATCTCTTATAATTTTGTAGGATGTTCATATACATAATAAAGTTGTGCATGGCCACAGCATTTTCAGGGGCGGATCCAGCCATTCTAAAAAGGGGATGGGGGGTGTACCAACTATAAGTCCACAGGGGAGAATCTAGAAATTTTCATTAAGGGATCCCACTGGCTGCCTAAAAGTGGGCAGCTCTGGTTACACTTCAGTGATTCCCAATATAATCAATTATTATTATATTTTTATCTCAAAAGGGGAGGGGGGCCCTTGGTCTGCCCCATCCCCAACCACTAAATCAGCCTCTGGTCCCCATTCAAATGTATTGATCGTCCAAAAAACAGGGGTTTCAACCTCTAAACCTTCCCCTGGATCCGCCAGTGATACTGATTCCTTCCTAATATTTTGACATTTGCCACTGTATATAGTTTCTTAAGTTGGAGTTCTGTCATTTTGGGTCATTTTTTTGGAGGGCTATGTTCTTCTACAGTTAAATATACAGTTTAATTAAATGCTGATCAGATGCAGGAATTTAATATCATATTTAGATATTACTGTTAAATAATGCTGGCAATGTTTCTTTTAATTGTTACGGCATGATTATGATTCTATTCCATTTAATACATGTATGATGTATTTAAAAAGGACATTTATGGTTGCAAAGTCAGCTGGAAATTTGACATTGTATGACAAGTTTCCATATATCACAAAAGGAAGGCTTGGACTCAGTTTTTGGGTTATAATAATAATTGCCCCAAACATGCAGAAATTCACCAGGGGACAACAAAGGATCCAAAAACAAGCATTTTTAATGTTTCAAGACAATACTTAATTTTAAGACAATTGATTTCTCTCAAATTTAAAGACAAGGTTTCATACATCAAAATAAGGACTGGCCAGGTTGAGTTTGATGGCTAATGCTTCAAGGGGGATCAACATTTTTGAAAGGGTTGTCATACTGTTTTTAGGGGGTTTATTTTTTATGCCCTACCTACGATAGTAGAGGGGCATTATGTTTTCTGGTCTGTGCGTCCCTTCGTCTGTCCCACTTCAAGCTCAAGTTTTGGTTAAATTTTTTGGTCAAGGTAGTTTTTGATGAAGTTGAAGTCCAATCAACTTCAAATTTAGTACACATGTTCCCTATGATATGATCTTTCTAATTTTAATGCCAAATTAGAGTTTTTACCCCAATTTCACGGTCAACTGAACATGGAAAATGATAGTGCGAGTGGGGCATTCGTGTACTGAGGACACATTCTTGTTATTTTATTTTTTCAAATCTAAAATTTTTGAAAAGCTTCAAGAAGAAATCATCAATTGCAATGTATTTGATTTGTAAAATCTTTGACTAAATTAATTTCGTGTGAGAAACATAAATTATGTCAAATTGGGATCACAATTCAAATGCACATAGTATCAATCTTCAATATTGTGTCCAAATTTGTACCACCCATTCCAGGTTCTACCACTGCAATTTTATTAGGCTGCACTCAGCAAAGCATTTTAGTTTTGTTTGAATGGAAACACATTGTGTCATCTTTATTAGGCTGCACTCAGATATGAGTTTTGGGTTTTCCTCATTATTGAAGGATGTAGGTTGACCTTTAAACCTTAAATCTGCAGTCATTTCAAGTCAGTCAGATAGTTAATTCCACCACATCTTTTTAATTGTTTTATATAGTTAAGGTTCTGGATTGCAGTCTTTCCAAATTGTATTGTTCAGTATTGTAGGTCACTTTTTATCAAAAAAAATCCCTTATTATTTATCATATTATTAAATCTGTTTCACTGGTCTTTTTTTTACCCTTTTTTCTGTAGTATTGGTTCATTATTCTATATTCCGAAAAACCCAATCAAGACCACATAAGAAGAAACCCATTTTGAAGGTTGGAATTGATACACTTCATGCATCCTGATCATTTCTGACAATAGAAACAGCATAGCTACTATATACACTTGGCTTGTATGACTTTTACGTTGTTATTGAACACCTGTTCAAAATGTTAATTAGGAAATTTGGAACTCCAGTCAGTAGTAATTCAGTGCAGTTTAAATCTGCATCCAAAGAAATGCTAGGTCATGTTGGTACATGTATTGTAACCTTCCTATTTTTTAAGCAAAAAAAACAAACCCTACCTACCATGACCTATACAATGTACTTAACCTATTTTGTCATAGATGCTTTTGGAAACACACATATTAGTTATTTTGGTCATTAAGGCTATCAATAGTTATGTCTGTACTGTAAGTGGATCTAAATAAAACTGTCCAATCTTATTTTTTTATTTAAAAGAAGGAGTACTTTCTGCAGCTCCAATTATTAACCAATAAAAAAATAAACACTACACCTTTATATCACAGTTACCATGTTTCTCTCAAACTATTTAATACAAATGTACATGCATGCTGATCACTTCCAACAAATATATATATATATATATATATATATACATACATGTATCCCAACAAACACAATATTACCTAGATTAATCAGATTTACAGGGTGTCCAGAAATTGTGTAAAAAATAAATGTTAAGCACCTCATGTTTGTGGTTTACCATCTTTTCCGGGAAGTTTATTGTTTCCTGTTTGGTATCAAATACAAATGTAGATATAAAGATTCATTTTGTTACATGTTGTGATCAATTTATTTGTTAATCATATAAAAAAGAAGATGTGGTATGATTGCCAATGAGGCAACTACCCACAAAAAGACCAAAATGACACAAACATACAAATATTTTATTTGCCAATCACTGCGCCCAGAATGCGCAGAATAATTATAATATAATTTTCAAACATAATGTAAAGTAAATTAAAAATAGGTTAAACAAAGTACATAATATGATTGATTTTGATTTAGTTGATTGATATAATATTAAAGAAAATGAAGTAGGCAATTTGTAAATAATAAAACATATATAATACAATATGACCAATAGTCTGTTATTCTGGTCCCTTTATTGGACAGCACACCTCATAGTATATATACTAATAATTTATCAAATGTAAAAGAAATAACTTATGTAAATGCATATTTGATCATACATAATTTTATATAGAGAAATCTAATTTAATATTGTATTTCTGTTTATATTTAAAACCTCTAATAACTTACAAATTATTATCAAAATGTTTTTATCTTCATTTCCCATTAGCCAAATAAAAAAAGATTTGTTATCAAGTTTTGAAATATTTTTATTTTTACTATATATTTTGCTTAGAAAGAGATTTCTAACATTATCCAGAGTTTTACATGTTAAAAGAAAATGCATCTCATCTTCTATTTCCTCATTACAGAGTTTGCATATTCTATTTTCTAGTTTAATATTAAAATAACAACCTTCTTCTATTTCAAGTTTGTGAGCTCCAATTCTAAATCTTGTTAAAACACATCTATAGGTTACTGTACGGCCTTCAACAATGAACAAAGCCCATACCGCATAGTCAGCTATAAAAATGGCAGTCACCAGGGTTTAAGAAAACCAGTTGTTCAACCTGTTAGTCAAATGTCTTCAGGAAAATTGTGTTTATGCTCTACAACAAAATTTGTTTTACATGGACACTTATAAAAATTGCAGTTTTTGTCTTGTTGTTTGCTGCTCTATGTTTTTTTTTGGTAGAAGTGTAGATTCCTTCAACATGACTTACCATAGGGAAAATAGAAACCTTCTTCAGATTTTTAATCCTATTTTGAAATGCATTTATAGCATCTCCAGAATGCAGTAACAATGAACTTGTATCATCTTCAAGGCATATATTCACAAATTCAAGTTTTAATCAAAATTAAACAGTATTGTAGTATTATTAGGTATTCTGCATGGCAATTATTTCAACCATTTTCATTAAACAAACAATTACATTATATTACATAATATATAAGTCACTCATTACTGTGAATACTCATACTGACAAATTGATGAAACCTCATTTTCAACAATTCACATGATATTATGTTTGAAAAAATCTACGTGCTATATACCAGCTAGAGTGAGTTTCATGTTTTCTATATTCTCGTGCATCGGATATTTTATTGAAGAATTTATGTGTATCATTCCAGCTACAAATGTATAGTATTGTTCAGGTAATTTTACTAATACCTTATTTTAATGTATAGTCGTAACTAGTATCTTATGTGATAAATATATTTATTATTGTTTAAAACTAGCTCTGTGGTAACCATGGATTTATTTTCTGAAGAAGGACATCAATCTTAAGTTGTCACACGTTTAGATTTATACATATATATTTATGAGTACATTTCTTGTATATTATATGAAAAATCTGGATGTTAATTATTGAACGAATTTCCTATGACAGTATACATGGGATAAGATGAAAAACCTGTTGCTTTCTTTAAGAAAAAGAAAAGCAATATGTGAACCTTAGACCCCTGACTTGTCACTTAAAGATTGTTACTGAAATTTTGTTTACATTTGAACTGAAAAAAAAAAATGACTGTAAATAGAATAAGACAATGATGGTGTAAACTACCTTTATTAAAAATGTTAAAGATATGCACTTGTGTGTATTTTCTTGCACAAGTCAATTGAAGGTAATGTTGGAAAGATATTACAGCACATATCATATCAAACACACCTTCAACATGTTATCCATAAAATTTCAATTTAGATTGCTATTAGTTGTTAAATCATACAGAATATTTAATACTGTCATAGTCTTATTTGTTCTTTTTTTCAGGTCCTCTGTCTGTATAATAGCACCATTACAAGATTAACTCAAGATGATACCTGATGGTTAGTGTTACTTATATATATTTGAACTTCAATAGATTTCCTGTTCAGTTTATGTTCAAACAATGCACTTACTAATGGATTTCTTATTATACTACAGTCAGGAATTTACTCATAAAATATTTTTGAAAAAGTTTTTAATTTACAGTGTGGAGTGAAATAATTTTTTTGCATTGATTTCAGTGCTGTAGTTAATCTTATTAATCTACAAAAAAGTTATCTACCTTAAATTTATGTTGTAAAATTATATTATATAACTATTGTAAAAATTTACTGATATATACAGTTTTGTTCTTTAAAGTCAAATAGTGATGTTTGTAGTGTATTTAAAGGTGTGTGATTTTCAGAAATTATTGTTCAGTTGTATTCTTCAACTTACCTGACCCCTTTTATATAACACAAAAAGCTGATTCAATAGTGTATAATTGGAGGAGATTTTACCATAATTTGAAGACAGAATTCCTTATACTTGTAATCTATTATCCATTAGATATGAAGTCTGTATTTATATTCTGTATATGACTCATTTCAGAAATAAAGCAGTGCATAAGTAAAATGTTTTATGAAGGATATCCTTACAGACTGATGCACTACATACTGGAAAAAAAAAAAGAACTTTCAGATAAGGTATGTTGCTGTAAAATGTAATTATTTCCTTAACAGTTGAGACATACAATTGCTGATAGCCCATTTGCCAAATACGATTTGATTTGGTTTTTACACTCTTTTCAAAAAAAAAATACCCTTAAATTTGTCCATCATAATTTGTGTCTACAACGACTAAATTGGGTTTTGACAATTAAAGCATGTTTTACTAATATTTTGTGAAATTAACTTCTAATGTAAAAGGTATTTAGTTTAAAATCAAATAAATAATAGAAAAACATAAAAGTTTCTGACATTATGCACAGGTAGATTTGCTCATTCTGGTAGCTCTTCATTGCCCATAAAAATGTGTCTATATAAGGGAGACAACTAAAAAAAGGTTATATAATGACAGGGTCAATTACAGGAATTGGCAAATACACCATTGGAACATCATTAACAAAAATGGGTACACACACTTATGTCAGGATTTATTTTGTACATAAAAGCTTCCAAATTTCACTCCTTTGCAATTCACATTACACTTACTTTAAAAGATGTATAAAATAAATAAAAATTAAAATATGTCTTCTCGATTAAATGTCTTTCACAATCCAGTACCAGAACTTTTATGATCGTCTAACAATACTTGACCACCGTTAGATATTCTTTCACGCTCATTTCTCTCGTTAAACCGAGTGACACCCCTGTAATAGGATTCGTGTTCATCAATCACTAGTGTATGTTGTATCATGTTTTGTTGGTTGCTGTTGACATGGTAGTATTTTTTGTCTTCTTTGGTTTTTAGGATATGTATGATTGTCTTTCTCCTTGTAACTTGTTATAACAATCATCTTTTAAGTTAGTAAGACGTATTAGGTTAACAAACCCAAAGAATAAAGACGTATAGAATGAAAAAAAACAAAGAATCAATTTAGAAATGAGGAGATGATGTATGAATGCCAGTGAGACAACTATCCACCAAAATTCAAATAAAGTTGATATAAGCAATTAAACATAAACACAAACCGGGCGTGGCAGGATATTTATCCATCCCTCATCCCCAACAAAAACAAAAAACACTTAGTACGGATCTGAGAGTACTCGCAGTTACTGACAGCTAGTTCAAAGACAATAACATATAATAAAAAAATTAATGTATCTAAGACTAAAATATCAATCAGTACACATCCAACACCCAATGGATTTAGTATAAGCACGTCATTAACAGTCGGAGAAAAACATGACCTTGTGCAATGTACAAAATAAAGGTACCGACATGTTGTAGTACCGTTAAAGTGCATATGTGTATAAAAACAATTTAGTATAGACGTATGGAATTATCAAACACAGAATATACAAGACGTTTAGAAAAATCAAACACAGAGAATACAAGACGTATAGAATGAACAACCCCAATGAATAAAGACGTAGAGAATGAACAACCCAAATGAAACTGACTTCTTTAGAAAATTTCTGATGCTATTCCTGACTTTCCAAAAAGAAGTCAACATCAATTGGTTTATTTTCATCCCTTTAATGATTAAATATTTTTATTCTGAATGATGTTTTTTTTTGGCAGTTTCCAATATTTGCAGCATAAAGTTATCCCCAGGTTAGGTTTAAAGAGAAGGAACTGTAGAATTGACATTGATACAGCAATCTCATTGGCAGTGGTAAGTGACAATTAAGGGCATATTATACAGTTTTGATCTCATATTGAAATTTTGCGGACAATTTGAATATAGGCTTTTTTTTGCCTGATTAAATCACATATGTAAAAAAAAATATACCTTGCTACTTTTGAGAAAATGAGGTTGAAATTTTATATATTTGCTCAAAATAAGGATTTGTGGACATATTTTCCCTTTCGACAGAAAAACATGACTTTTTTGTTTTAAAAGATAAAAGCTAGCTACTTTTTGTTGAATTATTTGTAAATTCTGTTTTTGACTCGCTTGACAGAGACACGTATTATTAGTTTGTAATTAGGTCTACTTTATGGTTAACCTTTAGTGGTAAGTCAAAGTTATTTGGTATGCAGTTGTATAAGTATTGACACATGTCATTACAATCATGACAATGGAGATTATTTGGCACCGCCCCCTCAGTAATGGTTTATTGACTTCGAAACGTATGCTTAGTTTTCATGTATTACTTTGTGATTAGGTTAGTTTATGGGGAACCACTAGTGGTAAGATAATGAAAATTTACTTGCAGTTGTATTAGCATTGGCATATTTCATTTCCATGGAATTATTTGGTCGGTGAATCTTAAAAATGATGACATACATACAGCATTAGAATAAAACTACCATAATCAGTTGAAAAAAGGCTAAGATCAGGGGTTGAAGTCATTAAACTTTGCTCAGTGCTTGAAGCACAAAAATCTTGCTCGAAACATGAAATGCCGTTCCCATGCTGTATTTTGATATGGAGACTGAGTTGATGAATGAAATCTATACTTGCTTTAAAAAAAACTTGGTTTGGAGAAGCCTCTGTCATATAAAACAGCTGACCTAAGTCTTGCTTTTTTTTTCGATTCATTGAAGTTACAGAAACAAACATATTATTATTTTTAGTGGCTATTATTATTAGTGGCTATTTCACTATTTATATAACTTCATTGCCTTTTCCTAAAATTGCTTTTTTGTTTTGTTATTTTAGAGTGAAATCCAGAATGGTTGTAATGGATGTGAAAATTTACGTCGTTCACTGAAAATAAAATATCACTTGCAAATAACAAGGTAATTCTATATTTTTATGAAATGTTGTTATTTATAAACAGTACTTGGCATCAAATACAAATATGTTCATGATTGTTTATAATGGATATCACACCTTGATCCAACTACATTTGTAATGGACCATTGTGGTTCCTTTATATATGTAATATGTTCTTCACATACATTGTACACTTCTTTTTCAAATGATTATATGGATATATTTTTTTTAGGTCTCTGTCCAGGGAACTTGTAAGAATTTTAGATGCTGATGGTATTGAAAGACGTAAAGGCAGAAGATTAAGGAGAAGAAAATATATATCCAGGGTAACATATCATTTAAAGAAAGAAAAGTTCAGTTCTTATTTGTAGGTGTTCGACGTACATGTTGATTTCATGTTTGGAGAACAATAATTGATCTATGCATTTTTATCAGACAAATTAAAAAGGTCATATTGAATTTTTTTTTCAGGATCCATGATATCTAGTTTTATGTGCATAGAAAGTATTAATTTAACTGTTAATACATGTATTCTGCATTATGTTTTAATTTTAAATATATCCTTGTAAGAGGACTTTTCAGTAGCATACATGTACAAACCTTCAAACTTTAAATATAAACCTTGATTTACTGCCACATCCATTCATAATATGATAATTTAATTATATAATGTAAGAGAAATAAATCTTCATGTTACTGAGATACAGTGTCTTCATCAATTTCAGTCTGAATTGTGTCATCAACATCATTGCAGTAATTAAACACTCGTTTACTGGACATATAATGGTGTACTGTTGTCCGTCTATCATCAACATTTTGGACAATAACTCAAAAACCCTGTATCTTGCAAGAAATTTTGGTGAATTGTTTATATCTTTTGACATGAGCTCCTTTACCATTTTTATAAATTTTAGATTATACATCTCTCAGTTACAGGGTTTCATTCATGAAAAAAAAGGAAATTTTCCAGTATTCGAACAATAACTCCAAATTTTATGCTTTCAGTAGTCCTCATGCAACTTTGGTGAATTGTTGATATCTAATTATGTAAGCTCCCTTTAGATTTTTATAAATTTTAATTTCCACTATGACATTAAGAAGTAATTGAAGTTTATTCTATTAAATATGTAACAGACGTATCATGTGCTCAAAGCACAGCTGTTTATTAACTGTTTCATTTAATATATTATTCCTCAATGTTTTTACACATATAGTTTTGAATTTTCGTGCAGTTATGGCTACAAACCTTTTGAAACAGGTTCATAACTTTAGTTTCTTGTGTACAATTTGGAAATAAGTATGGCGTTCATTATCACTGAACTAGTATATATTTGTATATATACTAGTATATATAGATGGGCCAGCTGATGGACGCCTCCAGGTGCGGGAATTTTTCGCTACATTGAAGACCTGTTGGTGACCTTCTGTTGTTGTTTTTTTATTTGGTCGGGTTGTTGTCTCTTTCACACATTCCCCATTTCCATTCTCAATTTCATAAGTATGTATAATGTTCTTGTCGAAAACAAAATTCTGAATTTCAAGTCATCAAGATATAAACTAAAGTGTATGTTATTATTCTTCATGCAACTTACTTTATTTTACTTGAAACTCTACACAGTCCTGTTAGCCTTATTTGGTTGTGTTCTTTTATTTTTCAGGGTCCTAACTATGTGTGGCACTTAGGTAAGTAACATTATATGAAATTCATGTCTCAGACAGGGTATATATTATGACATTCCGGACTAAAATTGTATATTTCATCAAAATGTATACCTGTCAGAGATATTATTAACACATGTCATGGATTACCCTTGCCTTAATGTTTTCTCCATTACCAGGCATGTAAGAGGGATCATGTGCCAGTCATGCTTCAGTAATTCCCTATATAATCAAACATATTTTTTCAACAAAAGTCGTCCATCTCCTCAATACATTTGCCTCTGCAAACATGTTCTTTTCCAATTCTGGGTGAAAATATATTAAATTGAAAGATATACTATTAAGTAGATGATTATTTAAAAATACCTGTTTTTTTGGTTTGGTGGGTTTGATGTCAAGCAAACATTAAAAACATAATTGCATACACCTTTGATTATTAAGTTGATATACATGTTTTACTTCACTTCTTTATACAGCTTACAGTATGAATTTATTTTTTAGATGGTTATGACAAGCTAAAGCCCTTTGGTATATGTATACATGGATGTGTAGATGGGTAAGGAGAACAATTTAGTTGACTTATATTTTATGAAACATTATTTTTTTAGTAACAGACACCAAATATCAGTCATCCTGATGACAAACATTTTTCAGATATTGAACATAGACCTCTATTTTTATGATACACATAACAGATAATGATATTAATGATGTTGGCAACAGAAACAGTTGGATTGAATAGAATGATGCTCTGCTATTTGACCATTTATTACTTAAAAACAAAGATTTTTGCCTTCGGCTGTTGTCTGCTGAGACTATGGTCGGGTGGTTGTCGCTTTGACATATTCACCATTTCCTTTCTCAATTTTACATTATGTCAATGTTGACTCCCAGCCATTAAATTATATTCGAATGCAATTTGTATACAACAATTTTTTCATTGGATAAAAGTTGCCGTCAAATCCAAAGTTGACCACGCATAACTGAGGAGGGATCCACCATTTTGAATTGATTGAATCAACAAGTGTTTGATTACTACTATAAAATTGAAAAAAATACAACAACTATCTCGAATTCAAAGATTTAATGTAATTTGATTTTAAGTTGAAATTGGTGCTTAGAAAATATGCAGATTAAACCCAAAGACATAAAATGACTAACAGGCTCCTGACTTGGAACCAGCTGATATTTTGAAATTTGTTTGATGAACAAATTGCAAACATAAGTTTGATTTATTTTTGTATGGATGGATACAAACCTAGTGGTCCAAGTGATAACTTGTAGTCCTCAATTTGCTGAATACATATATAGATTTGACAAGATAAATATTTGGATTAATTTACAATTATTTGTGAACCCCTGAATTCCTACAGTATTATGTAGCAGACACATGCAATTTTGCACAGTCATTTCCATAATATTTAGATGTTTATACATATAGTTACACTATTTTCTTCTCATTGCCTATATTTTAATACTATTGACAGAAAGTCTAGCGCCTGTGGTTTGGCATGCAAACATCAAAACAACAGCTTGTAATTTTATTGTCAAGCCTGCAACTTTTGTTGCAGAAAGCTCGATATAGGGATAGTGATCTTTTGGCGGTGGCTGCGGCGTTAAGTTTTGGTGGTCAAGTCCACATCTCAGATACAATAAGCAATAGGGCTAGTATATTCGGTGTATGGAAGGACTGTAACGGGTAAATGTCCAACTGGCAGGTGTCATCTGAACTTGAACTCATTTTCATGGTTTAGTGGTAATAGTTAAGTTTTTGAGTTTTGGTCTTTTTATCTTTATATTATATGCCAAAGGTCAACTATATTTGCTGTATGGAAAAATTTTATGATCTATATGTAAGTCCCGCAGGTTTTATTTAACCATGCATGACCTCAATTTCACGGTTATTTGCACAGTGTTAAGTTTTGGTGTTTTGGTCTGATTTTCCTAAACTTTAAGTAATAGGTCAACTATATTTGTTGTATGGAAGCATTGTTAGCTGTACATGTCTGCCTGGCATTGTTCATCTGACCTTGACCTCCTTTTCATAGGTCATTGGTCTTTGTTTAGCTATATTGGTTAATGTTAAGTTTATGTGGCAGTTGTAATAAAACAAATATACTTAGGACTATCAACATAATATCAATGATTAGTAAAGAAGGCGAAACATTTTAGTGTGTGCACTCTTGATCATTCATTTTATCATCAGAATAAAACATTGCTTGAAATGTTTTGTTAAGTATTAATGAAAGATAAACCCCACCATGCACAAAATTTAATTCAATTTATGACCCTCCAAGGATAATATTCAAAATGAATTTTTACCTACCCACCAGACATGTTGTGTGACCCTCCTATGCATTTCATTTTGAAACAGAAACCTTAGTGAACTGGATTAAAATTGAACATTCATCACTTTCTGATTTATAGAAATAAAAGTTATAAGGGATCAAATTATTATGATTTTTAAAGAAAAGGAGCAAACAAACAACATTTCTATTACTTTTAATAAAAATAAAAGATATTTTCAAAATGAAAATGTATATTAATATAAGAAATTGGAGTTAAATATAATTATTTCAAACTAAAAAGAGGATATTAAATATTTATTCAATTTCCAGGTCGTTATAAATAATAAATAATTATATCATCTACTTAATATGAACTATATGAAGATTTTAATTGAACAAGTCATTAGAATCTATATATTATCAGAACTAATTCAATAAAAGAGTAGGAAAGTGGCCGCATCCTTGTTCATCCTCAACCTTTATATATGTTATATATTATCGTCAATTACAACTTGCATTTCAATATTATGAATGAACACAAATGCGGACACTTTCATTTTAAACAGAAACCGCCTAAAAATTTAACTAAAATGCTAATTTTGTGAAGATTTCAGTAATTTAGCATGACTTTATGATGCTAGCATTCGATATATGTGCATTGTGTTGTCAAAAACAGCCATTTTTGTGTAGCAGAATCATTCTACTTTCCAATAAATAGTTTCATGATTACATTATCACAATTTTGTAAAACTGCTATATTTTGGGGCCAAAAAGGGGTCTTGCTGAACCTACTCCTTTGATAACTCCAAAGCTGGAAACTTTACAAAGTTTAAACAAGTCTGAAGGGTTGTGAACATATCAGACACCTAAACCATATTATTTTATGAATCATTTAAAATAAAAAAGGGTGTAGTATTTTGACCAAGTTACTGGTGTTGCTATTCAAGGAATTAACCGTTATCATGACAATTTTATAAGTAATCAAATGTATCATATAATCTTTTGACTAAAATCTTTTAAAGCAATGTTGGTATGAAATCTGTGTATGAAAAACAATAACCCATGAAATGTGCAGAATCGGGACTATTTTTAAATAATCAATTTTGAAATTTGCTAATGATGAAGAGTATCAGGATAAAATGTGTTTTATAAATTCTATTTTCTATTCAGTTTCTCAAGAAAAATTATATGGCTACAAGGTAGTATCACTAATAAAAGACCAGAAGTTGTAGCTGATTTTTTCCTGAAAGCTGTGGATAACATTAAAGGTTGGTGTAACTTCAATTTATATTTGTTATGCCCCCACACTATTGGAGGGGGCATTCAGTTTACCCTTTTCCATCTATACATACATCCTGAAGTTGGTTTATATTCTTTAACTTCAGTTGCCTCAGCCAAGATAAATAACAACGATTTTAAATTTTACAGTTCTGGAGTTATGGTTCTTGAATAATAGTGTTTCCAGTCTTATCCGTGCATTTACTCATGAACTATTAAACCAAAGCTTTTAAAATTTTAATATCTTGTTTCTGATGACAAAATTGAGGTCAAGATCAATAATCATGAAAATTTTGACTTTTACCATTCAGGATTTATGTTTCATAAAAGATTGAAAAATTAAATTGTTTTACCAGTCATGTCATTGCATTTACTCATGTACCATTCAACCAAAACTTTTCAAATTTTAATATGTTGTTACTGATGACAAAATGAAGGTCAAGTTTGATATTGACGATTTTTACTTTCATTGTTCATCAGTTATGGTTCTTGTGATATTGAAAAGTACCAGGACACGAATAAATGTTAATAAATCTGGTATGTTGTCGGTCTGACAGTCTCTTGTTAATGGTTTCAATTGAATTTTTAAAGCAATTTAAAGTCACAGCTATAGAACGGAAGTGTCATATGTGTTAAAGTTAAAACAGATGCAAACAGTTACTTGTAAAATAATTTTTAAAGATCTGATAAAATATTGTGAAGTTGAAAGTCTATAAATGTATTTTGCAGCTTTTCCAAGCAAAATCAGATGTGACCCTGGTACTGAAAACGGGTTGACAGCAGCCATTCAACTCACTCACACTTCTGATAAGAAGTCTGTGATTTATGGCTCCTCGGTTTATAATCAGGTATTTAGACCTATAATTTGCATTTATATTAGTTGACATAATTTGTCTCTGACCGACTGTTCCTGATCAATTCCAGAAACTCACAAAAGTTTTCCTTTACTCTTTTTTTTTTTTTTTTTTTGTTTTTAATAATTCTGATGTATTTAATTGGGATATCTGTCAATAATAAAGTATGTTCTATCTGACAGTATTTTGATTTTGATGTAATTTTGAATATATTGAACCCATCTAGGGCCGAACGAAAAAGTATGTGTGTTTACTGTAACATTTTATTTTACATTGAGTCGGTTGCCCCTCTTTGTAGGTGACAGACTATCTTACTTCTGGGTCGTGAGTCCTACTTCTAGATGATGTAGTACTGGTGTCTGAAAATTTATTCTATGAAGATGCTTTTGAAATTTTAAATCTTCTATTTTGATTAGCTTACAGCTTGAATTAAACTGTTACAAATATTCATCAATAATTCAACTTCACAAATAAAAAATTCACAAACACTACTACACAGATCTGCGCTACACGGAAGGTAAAATCAATACACACACAAGACTGCAGTTTCTACATTATGCTTTTATCCTTATTCTCCAGACATCTGTCAGATTCTTTTTTGTGTGCCTCCAAAAGGGAGTACTATAATCCTGGTTTCCAGAGTTTCTTACCTTCCTCTGGTTGAAGAGAAAATTAATACTGTGTTTCAAATATTTTTTATTATTGATTAAAACAGAAGTGCATCATGCTGCACATCAACATTCAATTCTATGATATAAAATTCTTGAAACATCATAGTAAAAGTGTTAGCTGTAAACCTATGGGAATTAGCACTGTCTATATTTACACAAATGGTTCATTTTCCTTTTTTCAGAGAATTGAAAGATATTGGGGTTGGTTACGGCAAAGCAAGTCAGACTTTTGGATCAATCATTTCAAAGTATGTACAATATTTAATGTAAATTTCACATACATGTAAGGTGCATTTTTTTTTTCCTTTGAAAAGCATCTTTGACATTTGAAATATGATACAGTCTTTCTGCTGTTTCTATGCAACATTTCTAAATGAAAACAAATTCAGGACTGTTCCATTAAAACATATAATTGTTGACTCATTGAAAATGACTTCTACTGATCAATAATAGATTTTACTCCTAGATCCTAAGTGCTGCATGTATGTTATGATGAAACTTTTTTAGACTTTAGAAAAAAAACCACTTTTCATAGAAACAAACTTTATAATTGTTTGATCATGAAACACAGTAAAAAAACAACTCGAAAAAAATTGTGAGCTCTATCTAAAAATGAGAGAGAAAGTTGAGTTTTTATTTAATTATGCTATTAATAGTGAAACTATGGTTGCAATGAAATACTATAAAATACCTTCATTTCCTAATTAAATAAAAAACTTATTATTTCACAGGGCAAATACAACTGATAAAAACCTATGAAGACAAAATGTTTACAATAAAAAAAAAGTCTGAAAGACATTGTATTTAAGGGGCGCCAGTTGCCAAATTCATGTTCACTGATTTTAATTAAATTCTCATATTTGAATTATAACAATGTAAGACATTTGTCTAAAATAAACAATTAACAGGGCACATAGCTTCCTATGTATTATAGTCTAATTAATTATCTCTAAAAAGTCATCCGATTACCAAATATGCGATATAGAAATACTGGTAGATAGATTTAGCACACTCGTGCTGTAATTATTGTAGATCTATTCAATTTCATATCAAATCAAAATGAAAAATGAATTGTAATTATCGTTTAAACCAGTATAAGAATGTTTTTTTGGGGGGATTGAATCAGTCAATCAGGGGTGTGGAAATGCTATGCCCGACTCGCCCGACTCGTACATTTGAACAACCGGACAAGTAATTATTTTTGTCTTGGTTGCCCGTGGACAAGTAAAAAAATATACACGACAAATTACCTTCATCTCCAACAAAAACATAAAATAAATTTCAAAACGTATAAAGATGTTTAATTTATGTAAAAGAAACCAATGTTCAGCAAGTAAAAACAATTACATCAATGTTCATGAATATAAATATACATGATACCGGAAATAGATCAATTACCAAATAAATAAAAATAAGTATGCGAACCCAAGTCGCGTAACAGTGAATTGGCTTTGTCCATTGACGCGGGATCGTCGATTAGGTTTTATCCATCTTTTACCGGAAGTGTCATTTCTGTAAATTTTGTGTCGAGATTCAGATTGATAAATACTTAATTAAAAAGGTGGTCAAGCATGACAAAAAGAGTCATGAGTCGATTAGAAAACCTTAAATGCAAATGAAGGACACAGAGTATTAAAAAAAAAAGGAAGCAAGAATTTCAGACATCGTGGATATCAGATTGCCCCTGGCTATCTATGGAAATTCGGAAAATAATTTAACTGATTAAGTTTTTGTCTTATTTATAGATGGTCTTATTTATAAATGAAAAGTCAACATTATTTGTTGTCAAAGTGGAAAATAAAAGGGGCGCTTTAATTACCCATCAAGACAATAATAAATAATCAAGAAAAAAACAAGTGTGTCAGTTGAGAGAAACACCACAAAATCAATAGTTTATCTATCATTTAGTTTACACTTCTTCAATCACTGTCCTCAAATTTAGTATATGTGTATATGTACCTACTGGCTACAATTTTTATTAAAAAACTGCTGCAAAATTGACCTTTACATGTTATTTCATTGGTTGGTTTGCTGTTAGGTTTCTGTCCTATTGATGTCAACCCATTTCATACTTTCCTTATTTTTTACAAATATGAACAAATAGATTTCATTTGTTTGTGATGCACAACAGTGCTAAGCAATAATCATATATTAGCTAACAAGAAATACTTCAATATTTATTGGGATTATCAGGGCAAGTAAAATTCTTTCCGGACAAGTAAAATTTTAAGTTTCACTTGCCCGGGGACAAGTGCTCACAACAAATATTTCCACATCCCTGTCAATCAAAAGATTTATGTTTGTTTCACTTTAAATGTTGACATTCTTTTCCTTTAAATAACTTCACACATACAATTCACGTGTTATTAATCTGAAGTTAATGGTTTAAATTGAAATTTCAATGAGGTTGAATTAATCACTTGCAATCATATAATCAATGTTTTTTAGCTTATTTTGACAAAATTGAACTATACTGGCTTCTAAAATGAATTATTATTTTGTTTTTTTGCTTTTCATTAATGATTGAGGCTTAAAAATTATATATTAGATTTCTTTATACATCTGGTCTGTGGTGCCCCTTTAAGAATATCTTTTATTAAAATTGTCTGATTTGACTTCGTTGAAATTGAAGCCCATGGATGTCTTTGACGTTTCAAAAAAGGACCTATTCAAGTGGTACTTTTGAATAAACTTTACAAAGGTAGAGATCTTCCATGTTCAGACTTTATAAGAAAAGAAATTAGATAAAAGGATGTATGATTTTAAGTCCTCCAAAAACAGTCATAGAGGGGTAGGACAATACTGTAATCAAATATATAAAGGGTGACTTGACTGAGACTTACGTAATATTTCTATTTTTACAGTGCCTTGAAGCAGATGGAATATTGAATGTAAGCAGTCAAATCCACAAGTGAGTTGCATCGTAAATGAAACTAACTAGTGTAAAAAATGTTGCAATTTTGTTACAACAATGGGACAAATCATTCAGTATTCCAATGTACTGTGGATTCATTATTCTATAAATTTTGTGCCATTTTCAAATTTCTTGGTCTGTGACAAGAATATTTCTCCTCACTATTGATCATGTTGATATATCTGTTGTTTCCAACTAAGTATTGGTCAAAATTTAAATTATGATGTCATTTTTCAAGGTTTCTTCTGAACATTCCTATTGTGTCTTCATGGGGGAAAAAAGGGTCTATGCATGATGTCACACATATAAAGAACACCACTTTCTGCAAATATTTGAAAAGGAATAGAAAACATCATTAGAGAAACACATTCCACCACTATAACTCATGTATTGCCTTATTTGTTCATCCTCAACAGTTAAATTTGAATTATTTAAAAAGCTCTGCACTCCTTGCCGTTTACAAATTAAAATTAAACTGTCTGAAATAGAGAAATATCATAAGACATTTGTTACAGTGGTGAAATATATATCTTGATTCGTGGGATAACAATTTCAGCTGACTTTTGTGGTATAGGTTAACCACAAATGTCAATCATGTCAATGTTCTCTGAAGTGCAAGTTATCTGTTTGCTTTGGAAAAGCAATAAACTTCAATATCTATGAAAAAAACCCACTTTTTATGCTGACCTGGCCCATGCTTTTCTCAACAAGTCGTTAACTTTTACAGAAACCTTTTCATCTAAAACTACTGTGCCAAATATAATCAAACTTCGCCACAACCATCATTATGGTATCTAGATTAAATAATGTGTCCAATGATAAGGCATAGATATCTATATTAGATTAAATCATTCAGGGATCATAACAATTAAAGATGTCATTAGATTGTCCAGATAAGATGTATCATATCTGTATCAAAAGGAGGCTAACATTTTGCACTAGTTCTTACATATATATTATAAAACAAAAAAAGTTCCACATTTAGAATTTTGACCTTTAATCTTGATATCAATTTCTTTCTAGTAAACTAGATCCTCAATACATATATTATACACCACAAAGATACTCTTTTCTCTTTCTTAACCAATTTTTACTTTTCTTTGCTGTAGCGGTGAGGGCATTAGGTTTAACACATGTCCACAGTTTTTTCGGTTGAATGTGGAAAAGATGATCTGGATTTGAACAAAAGTTGTGTCTATTAACATAAAGCTGTTGAAATTGTTTAAACTAAAGTCAACGTATGTAAGTTTCTTCATGTCATGAAAATAACAATGATACAAAAGTTTTCTTTAAAAAGACCAAAAAAATGAGCTGACCAAAGAGCAGAAAACAGCTGAATGCCACCAATATGTCTTCAATACAGTGTGCAAAATTCCACACCCATTCATCCAATGAAGAAAAAAAAATACTAAGCATCAAGTTCTAATTGTACCTATTATTCATTGTTATATTTGACAATAAATCCTATTTAAAATTTTCAGCTTCAAATAGGGACCATATGAGGTTCTTAAATAAATATAAACTCCATTAACATTTCAGACTATGCTTGCAGTTTGTATATTTGCCGGTAATTCAGAAAGATTTAGCAGAGTTAACAGTTCTTTGGAACAGCCATAACATTAGAAAACAAAATCAGGGAGATATATTGTCAGGCATACCTGATGTTCTCTATCACTATCCTGAAGTGTATGGTAAGAATGATTTGCATATTGTTGGAAAAACTATTGTTACAGTACTTGCTGTCTTTCTTTCACAGGAATTAAAATTAAATGTAACTTTTTTGTTACATGATCATTTCCAAACTCAGACTTTGAACCTACTTTTGAAATGAACAGAATTTAAAAAAGGAAAATATTGCTTATATATTTGGTGGTCAGATGCTGAACATTGTCTGTACAATAACTTGACAACATTAATAAGATATTTTTTTGTAACTTAATGAAGGTCAAGTATGATTTTCAGAAGATAATGATTTACTTTATTTAATTGATTATTAGAATGATTAATATATGGCAAATATCAAGTGAAAGACATTATGTTAGTTCATTGCATTAATTTTCCCTAAACAAGGTGACAAAGTCGCTTTCCACAGCTATTATTTCGTTACTTTCCTGCACCCAAAGAAACAGTGCTTGACACTAGTATCAAGCTATGGTTCATGAATTTTTGTTTTGAAATTTATAAATTTGTAATCTCAAATTGAGTACTGATTGGTTACGTGAAACCAAAAAATCAAAACACTTGGAATATTTCAAAACACTGTTTGAAATAACATTACCTAAATGATAATTTGATGAAATGTACTTATAGGATATGAAGTTCTTTTCTGTATTCTTTGTCTGCAATATTTATACCAGTTTAAAATCTGTTTTAGGTACTTCAGATTTCTGTATTCCTGCAGATGATATAACATTAAACTTCTTCAAGGATCAGTGTAACCATGAAGCAAATCTATTTAAAAAAATAGATGAAGACTTTGAGGCAGTTTTGACTGAACTAAGGGATAATCTTAACATCCCCCCTGTAATTGATTCTGTACAGAATGCGCGGTATTTATTTATATATCTGAAGGAACGAATGGAGAACTTGCTATCATAGAGGTATGAATTGAAAGTCATCACTATTATAGTAAAAGTCATCCATATTAATTTATTACACTAAAATTGATTTGGTATACAAGTTGCAATTAGCAGATTTCCACTAAAATAAGAGTATTTACTACTCATTATCAAATTGTTTGAACTATGATGAAAAATCATAATTACAACAACAAACTGATAGGTTTCATATGTATGAAAGAATGGAAATGGTGATATTTTCAATCACTTCAATGAAGGTTGAAAGTTACTATGGACTTATTATTATCTAATAGATACCAATTTTCCGTGATTTCATGGTTATAGGTTCATCACAAAACTAAATGTTCATTAAGTACAACTTTCTGTTAATGGCAGGTATGCAGACTTTTTCAAACCATCAAATACATAATAAACTAGAGCCTCCTAAGAGCCTGTGTCGCTCTTCTTGGTCTATGTGCATATTAAACAAAGGACACAGATGGATTCATGACATAGTGTTTTGGTGATGGTGATGTGTTTGTAGATCTTACTTTATTTAACATTCTTGCTTCTTACAATTATAAAAATTTATAATGAACTTGGCCCATTACAAAGGAAACTATTTTGTTAAAATTTACAAAAATTTACAAAATAAATAAAAATGGACTATAAAGGGCAATAACTCCTTAAGGGGTCAAGTGACCTTTTTGGTCTTGTTGACTTATTTGTGGATCTTACTTTGCTGAACATTATTGCTGTTCCCTGTTTTTTCTCTATTTATAATAATATTCAAGATAAGAACCATAAGAAAATTTCCTGAAAATTTCTTATTCAGGGGCAGCAACCCAAGAACCAGTTGTCTGATTCATCTGAAAATTTCAGGGCAGATAAATCTTGACTTGCGAAACAAATTAACCCCTGTGTATGATTATCTCTATACGCCAAAATCTACATTTTACCCCTATGTTCTATTTTTAGCCATGGCAGCCATTTCGGTTAGTTGGCAGGGTCACCGCACTCAATTTTTAAACTAGTTACCTCAATGATGATTATGGCCAAGTATGGTTAAATTTGAATCAGTAGTTTCAGATTTTGAAGATTACAAAAAATTACCAAAAATTGGTAAAAAATTACTATACAGGGCAATAACTCCTTAAGGGGTCAAATGACCATTTTAGTCATTGAATCTTATTTGTAGATCTTACTTTGCTGAACATTATTGCTGTTTACAGTTTATCTCTATCTATAATAATATTCATGATAATACCGAAAAAACTTACCAGGGGTAATTGTTGGATTGCTGCCACTGAATTGGTAACTTTAAGGAAATTTTGCCGTATTGGGTTATTATCTTGAATATTATTATAGATAGAGATAAACTGTACGCAGCAATGATGTTCAGCAAAGTTAGATCTACAAATAAGTCAACTCGACCAAAATGGTCAAGTGACCCCTTAAGGAGTTATGGTCAATTTTTTACAATTTTCATTAATTTGGTAAACTTTTGTAAAATTTTTTCCTCTGTCACTTAAGAACCATGTTTATTATAGATAGAGAAAATGGTAAGTAGCAAGAATGTTCAGTAAAGTAAGATCTACAAACACATCACCATCACCAAAACATAAATATGCACTCTCACCAAGGTTAACGACACAGTTATGAATAAGCCTCATGATTTCATAGAACTGTAACATCAGGTTACCATCATTTTACGGGAAAATACACACTTGTGAGACTAAAATCATTACAAACAAGGTAACGTAAAATAACGATGCTAAAATGTGTTATATAAGCCATTTTTTGTATACTAATACGACATGTAAGTACCATTGTCCTTTAGATTCATCACAACTTATCTCAATGTTGTACAGTTTAAGCATCTCACTTATTCAGTTTGCTGTGTTCTTTTACATCAATTTGACAGTGCGTTCATCTATGAGAACGGCAAATAATGCCTTCACCTAGATCGTTTTGATCCAAAACAATTGCCGTATTTGACCTATTGGAAAAGAAATAATTCATGGGGGCTGGATTATGTCATGATTTTACAACGGGTTGTCAATTTATGTCGATATTTGTCATAAAAGGCAAACCCATGGTAAAATCACAATATATTCCAGCCCCCATGATTTATTCCTTTATTTTCTATCAATCCATGGAAATTGATAATAATGAAAATGAATTAATTTAGTTACATAATATTAATGTGTTACATATAATTCAATATCTATTTTTTCTTCTTCAGATTTTAAAAGCTCATTTGTGAGAGTCAAGTCTGGAATTCATCCTTATCCATCCACGAGAAGAGACAATACTTGTTACTGGTATCTGAATGATGTGTCCTCTGTCAAAATCTTTGAAGATTAAACTTATCTGAATCAACATAAACTTATATGAAAAATTGTTAATTATTACATATACAATTAATTGTCCAAAACTAAAAGTGATACGTTTTGGCCAGTGAGTCTGCATTTTGATGTTCATATGCTATGAATGTACCTGTACATGTAAAAGTGTCAAGTAAATTACAATTATAAATGATAAATTGTTTGACAATGTCAAACATAGCTGCTTGTAATTATGAAATTATATTATCATGTTCTTTATATAACGATGTACATGTGACTACCCGACTAGGTTGATCAACCAGTAGACAACGGTCTCATCTGACAGGATCAAAATTAAGGATATTTGCGTGTCATGTTTTGGAATTTTTGTCAGATTTTCAGAATCCTCTGGGTTTATCCATTGAAATGCCTTTAAAAATGTTGCCCATGGACCCCCATTTTTCTTTTTATAAATCTTTTACATGTATAATTATAATTTATTTGTAAAAGTCTTATAAAATCTTATTTATTTTTTAATAGTATTTGAGAACCTTCACTGGTGAATGACAAAGCTATGAAAAATCAAGGGAGAACATTTTCCTGCCAAAATTTCAATGGCTAATATGTCTAAAACAAGCACTTTGACCCCTAATTTTTTTTTACTTTTTTGATTCCTCAATTAACCCCCATTCAATATATACTAGTTTTATAAAAAGTTCTTTATTTTGAAACTGAGCAGCGGACTTCCTAAAAGAACAAAATTAAAATTCCTTCAATTTTAGCAAAAATTTCTATTCAGACTATTCTGTGTAAACTGGGCAACTTGAAATCAAATTAAATTCCGTTCTTTTTGAATATCTGACACAATATTGGGTAATAAATATATTATATGGCTCATAAATGCAAATAGTTGAACTGCATTTAAGGTGATATGTGTGTCTAGATTTTATTAGGTCAGCAAATGTTTATGTTAAACGCTATTGAGAAACAATTGTATTCATTTATTTCTCCTTAAATTCTAATGTTGGACATTTTTGCTTGATTTCAAATTACTATAACTTTGCATGTGAAGGGGAGGTAACTCAGAAAATGTATGTTTTTTAAAGCTATCTTAAGGGCATACGATACAATTTTTAGTCTATATTGAAAATTTGCATTTGCATGTAGGATATTTTTGGCCTGATAAAATCAAATATTTTATACAAAATATACCTGCATGTTTAAATTATAAATATTTGATCAAAATTTGTATATGTGGATTTTTGAATTTTGGTGGCAGAGTTATGCCTTTTTCAAATTGAAATATTGCTGAAAAATTTCAAAAATATCAATCAAGTAATTTCGTTTTAACTTGAACAAAGGTGCATGTTCAATAAGACCCGTTTTTGGCCCCAAAATATAGCAGTTTTACAAAATTGTTACAATGTAAACTTTTAGTTATTTATTTGACAGTAGAATGCTTCTACTTCATCAATACATGCTGTTTTTGACAATACAATGCACATATCGGGTACTAGCATCTTTAAGTCATGGTAAATTACTGAAATCTTCACAATTGTAGCATTTAAGTTAAATTTTAGATGGTTTTCGTGTATCATATATAAAGGTGGTGGATGAACACGAATGCGGCCACGTTCATTTTTGACAAAAACCAACTGAAAAGTGACATTTTTAGGCATATTTGATAGATTTTTCTTATTTCAGCTTGAATCTGATCGTTTTTAATGACTAAATCAGTTAAATTATTTACAAAAACTGATTGATTCAAATGAAATAGACACTTAAGTGTTTAAAAAGTGGTCAAAATCTTTCGTCAGATGAACCTGAAATTTGAGGTAAAAATCGGTCCTTACTGGACTACTCCTTTAGCGCTATAGAACCAGGTTTAATCCACCATTTTCTACATTTGAAAATGCCTGTACCAAGTCAGGAATATGACAGTTCTTGTCCATTCGTTTTTGATGCGTTTTGTTATTTGATTTTGCCATGTGATTATGGACTTTCCCAATTGATCTTCCTCTAAGTTCAGTATTTTTGTGATTTTACTTTTTAATGCAATGTATTAATAATGCTTATTTCCACTGAACTCAGTTTAAGTTAAAAATTTTGCAGTATAAATTTTACAGTTCTTGAGTTATGTTCCTTCATAACATCATATGCTAGCTGGGTTGTCTTTTGTGTCCCTATGAACACCTTCCATATTTGTTTTCTTGACTTGTCATCATGTAGTCTCGATTTTATGTTTAAAGGGAGAGAAATCAAACTTTTTAATTTCAACAATAAATGAACTGTTGTGGTTCCTTTTATATGCTAAATATGATTGTGTTGTCAGATTTATTAGCTCATCTGGACCAAAAGAAGGCAAGCAATCTTTTCTTATAAACAGAACATAGGAGTTAAATGCAGTTTTCTGTTTATATCTCGGAAACAAATGCACTTAAAGCAAATCTGACAGTGGTAAAACGGTCCATTAGATATAGATTATCCACTCAAAAAATTTTAAACAAATCTAATAAACCTGTTGTTCGGATGCTGCCCCCGAGTTAGTATTTTAAAGAAATTTTGCATTTTTTTTTTATAATCTTTGATATCATTATAATATCTATTGTTAATTATGATTTTAAACTTATTTTACATGATTTTAAAGCAACAGTATCAGATGAGCGACACAGGCTCTGAAGAGCCTGTAGTTGCTTTTAGGCCTGTTTTTTTCGTTTGTCAACATTAATGTCAGTGACGTTAAAAATGAACTGACATGTGTCTCATATCAGCATGACCTTCATTTGTACTTGACCTTTGATCTAATGGTAAAAAAACTTGATCTTTGGACATTTTTGTTTCTGTTTCATAATGTTTGTTTATCCTTTGGCATAGGCTTATGTAAGAGGAGTACATTTTTTTGTATTTATGTTACTTTATAAATATATAGAAAATGTTATGTAAATTCAGAAATTATTGTGATGTTTTTTTATGGCAAAAATGCGATAGAGTTAGAATCGCAATTTCATGTATTTAAACTGGCATTTTCAAATATTTAATATGAATTACACAGGATTTTGGTCAATATTTCAAAAATTAAAATCACACTTTAAAAATGCAAAAATTATAATCAATAAGAAATGCAAGCATTAATTTCTGAATTAACAGTATATACCGGTAAATGAAAATAACATTGTACATACATTGGTGTACTGATAAATAAGGAAGTATACCTACTATAAAAAACATTGTAGTCAGATTTATGTATCATTATATATGTATGTAAAGGAATTGACGTTGATGTAATAATAATAAAGACATTTTAGAAATAGATTTTTGTTGAGTCTTTGACTTTCGTGGAAAAATCAAGTCATAGTGATACTACCTTCTATTGTGATCCATAAATATTCACTCTGTGGTTTTTTTTTTTCTAAATTTTGATAACTGTCTTAAACTAGCCTGGATTTGTAACAAGATCTGACAGAAATTGTAATCACATGATATTTTTGAGAAGTAAATTGTGTAAAAATAGAATTCCTGTTTCTCCGTATTCTACTTATAAATTAACTTTTTCTTCCACGAAACATTACATTCACTGGTGTCTTCAAATATTCATTCTGTAGTTAAACTTTAAATTTTAATAACTTTCTTAAACTAGTCTGGATTTGTACCATCCTTGGACAGAAGCATGTGTATGATCCTAAGATAGTATATATAGAAGTTAAATTTTTTTTTTAAATCCTGTTATATCACATTTTACTGATAAATGGACTTTTTCTTTGCCAGGAAATATTGTATTCACTCTTGTTAGAGATTTTAAAATTTAACTTTCTGATACTATCCTGGATTTGTACCAATCTTGGACAGAAGCTTATTTATGATTATAAAATTGTATCAAGAAGTAATATTTTTTTTTATAAATATGCATTTTTTTCAGGTATTTATTTAAAAATTGACCTAATTTTTTGCCAGGAAACATTACATTCCCTCTGTGGCTAAAGTTTTTAAAAAATTAATAGTTTCTTCAACTGTCCTGCATTAGTAATAAATTTGGACAGAACCTTGTTTATGATCAAAAGGCAGTATCTGGAAGAAAACTTGATAAAGTTTTGAACCATTTTTTCCATATTTTACTTGTTAATGGACTTTTTTTCAAGTTAATGTAATATACAGTTTGCAGTTAAAAAAGGTTTTAAAGCATTAAATAGATTAAAAAACTATCCTAGATTTTTTTCAAACTTTAAAAGTAGCTTCTAACAAACAAAAGATGATATTGACAGGAATAGTTTTGTTATTTTTTTCTGATTTTTGTTGAACCTGCGATTAACAGCAAAAGTAGGCGAGACACTGGGTTGTGAGTAACACTGACAAATTTGTAAAATTTTGTGTCTCCATGGATCTTTATTAACTTTACCTTCAACAGGAATGCTTATATTACCTTTATTAAAGTTTATTTCTATAAGTATCTGAAATATGGTTAATTATTTTGCAATGAGCAGCTTTAAATCATTACAAGTTTATGATTACATTCTTTTACAGTTATACCATGACTATTACAAAAAGACTGCAAGAGGCATACCGGGCAGGAAGGTTTTGCAATGTGCAACTGGTTTGTGAAGATGATAAGGTTATAAATTGCCATTCTGTAATTTTGCAGACCTCAAGTAGTTTTTTTGAGGAAAAATTATCAGATAAATGGAGTGATGCCGATAATCAGTCAACAGTCAACTGTAACAATTTTCATATAGATACCATGCAAATGGTCATTGATTTTATATATGACTTCCATATTGATATTACTTATACCAATGTTGCTGATCTGCTTCATGCATGTACATATTTTTTGATTGATGACCTACTAGCAGCTTGCCAGTTATTTTTTAGAAAAGGCAGTCTGTGATGGCAATGTCTTCAATATTCTGACAATTTCAGATCAATTTCATTTGAATAGTGTGAAGGAAAAATGTTTTCACTACATAGATTCTAAATTTGTATACCTTGGTGCCAACTTTATTGAGGACTTTTATGCTCTACCTCTAGAACTAATGGTACAGATTGTAAGCAGAGATTCGTTGGTTGTTAGTGAGGAATTTCTCTTTGATATCATATCTGTTTTTTGCAGTAATAATGAGGTACCTGATATTTGGGACTCATTTACACCCCACATCAGATTCGGCTTCATGAGCATTTCTTTTTTTGCAAGTAGATGTGTGTTTGATCACATCCTTCCGACATTACTTTGTAATAAGATATTTCAGTACATCAGTAGTACTGAGGACATTTCGTTCACTGAAGATAACAGATACAAAAAGATATGTGTACCTAGGTTATTCAAAACCAGCAATGATATTGTGGTTAACAGATTTATGGTAAGCAATAACAATTCACTATTGCTGTGCAATAATATTGATGGAGAACGTCTATCTTTTACAATAGACAACACATGTAATTTGCGCTCTGTAGGTGTATATGGTAAAGCAAATATGTCATTCCTTGCAAGACTTAAGGTCTATAAAACCACTTCAAATGAGATAATTGGAAAAATTGATCGCCGTATTGTATGCCAGAGCAATGTCGTATTTCTTATGTTTAAAGCTCCTCTATTGTTGTTAGCCGGAACATGCTATACATTGCAACTTTTTATGGAAGGGAAAGAATGCGTACAAGGTAGTGTAGGAGCAGCAATTAGACAATGCAGCAATGTAGATGGGGATCAGAATATAATTACATTCAAGGAACCTGTTAGTGGTAACACAACTGTGAATGGTGGTCAGTTTCCTATACTTGTATTTTCTAAGAATTAGATTTTCAATAGTGAATTATTAAAGGTATAGAACCACTAATTCAGGCCCGGTCGGAAAGGGGGGTATATTTGTATTTGTGGTTTCAAAACTTTAAAGAAAGCTTTGGGATCACTGTAGAACCCTTGTTGAAAGATTTATTTGAATTATAAAGAAGTATATGTAATTTTGATAGAAGGGCACATTTGACCTGTTGTTCAAATCAGAAGTTCCTGTTTTTGTACTATTAAACTTCAGGGAAGCAGTACACTCTAATATGCAATTAAAGGTATTTTGATTTTTGCAGGATAAGGTACAGTTTTGACCTGAAATAACTGCCACTTTATTTGAATTTAAGACAAAGAAGCCATTAATGCTTGAAATTGAAGAATTTAACATAGAAAGCAATGGGGCTATGAATTAGTGGTTTTATACCTTAAGGCAGTATAGATTTTTTGCCACCATATTTTAATTAAAACAGGCAAAATAAGATATTTCTGTAGAACTATTATGTTTCCATTTATCTAACCGTTTGTGTATGCTATTTTTTCATTGATACACTTGTTCATACGCAATGGTTAGTAATTGCGGGATAACGATCATACAAATAATAAATCTTTCGACTGGTGTGGGTTCTTTTCATAAAAATATCCCCAGATTTTTTTACTTTTCTAAAATGAAAAGGAATTGTATATTTAAATATACAATTCCTTGTAAAAAGATAAATTTGTTTGTGAATAAAAAAGATTATCATTATAATCAAAATATTATTGATATAACTGGAGACAGTTCTTGCATTGATTAACATCCAAAAAGTTTCTATTATTATGTATTTGCTTATAATCGGGGTCTATAATCACAGGCACTTGTCTCAAAAAAATTATTCCTATATACCTATAACAGTCCCAGTTGTACGTAGTTGAGTGTTTGTGCAGAGAGAACATATTAATACATATGCTTCTTCCATAAGCTGAATGGTGCAAGTAAGCCGGACATTACATCTAAAGTTTTGTAAATACATGTACATAGTTTAATATTCTACAGGTAAAATATAAATGTAAAATGACAAGATTCGCTGTACGTTTGATTACAGATATGTTTACAGTCATGGAACTGGTAATCAGACATTAAGTTCATATCTTTTGCCCCTAAACTTTAATGCATGAGAAGACGTCTATGCGTGAATGTATTGCTTATTAAAAGACCAAACACTTTATTGGACGTTTTTGTATCTATTTGATTTAGAAATCAAATTTTAACTAAAAAAGTAAAGAATCTTCCTTAGTCATGTTAGTATGGATGGAATATTTGCGAAAGAACGTTGACAACAATAAATCGGATATGCACTGAAACTTACAACATTTTTAAAATGTAATAGCTTCACATCAATTTTGAGCATATTTGTTAGCAAACACGCATTATGTTAATCATTTTGAATAAAAATTGAATGCGAGGATGAAGTGTTTATTGAAATTATAATTTTAAAAGAAATGTTTTACATGACATACGCATTTGGAATGTCACACGTATGTTTTGTTTTGCCATTTGACAGTCAATAAAATGGAAAATCAATCGTTTGAAATGAAAAAGGCAATAACTTTGTACGTAAAATTGAAAGAAAAATGAGCTCATAGAAATAATTTCAACAAATTTCATGAGAATTGATTAAATATTCCCTTTTTGTTGTAAATTTCAGTGATGTAGAATTATGGTGTAACATTGAAATATATGAATCTAGCACATCAGTTATTGCTGTTAATATTGGCTATGTATATAATATTGGCTATGTATTTAATTGTGTCAATTCAATTTTTAGATTTCCCCTACTTTGACCAGGGTAAGGATTCATTAATGTTCAAAAATACCAAGGTGGTACAATGTTCATATATATCAAGGTTATCAAAATATTCACAGATACCGGTGACCTTAACAAACTGGAATAGCTGCTGCAATCTCTTTGAAAGTTGTATGAATTGATAAATGTGTACTCCAAACATGGCTAAAGTTGGAGAAATATTGAGTACACATTTATCAATTCATACAACATTCAGAAAAGATTGCAGTAGCTATTTCAATTTGTTAAGGTACCGGTGTCCGAGAAAAAAAATGACGAGATTAAAGTTGGTTAAAGAATGTCCCTTATATCTCACAAAGATTAATTGAAAAATAACACAGACTTTAAACATGTAAATTTAAATGTATTATCCACTTCAGAAATAATAAACAGTGGTCTTGACCAAAAGATTATATAAGTGCTGACGTTGTGCATCTTTTCATTTATTCTACCGGTTTTTCTTTTTATTAATATATGCTACTTTTGCACTGTGGACATCTGTTAATATTCGACATTCCTGATATTGGTGTTTTCATGATTTTTATAGTTGTGTTTTCAATTTGTATGAGTAATCTTGTATGCATACTTGTCTTAAATTATAAATACTTTGTCAGTAAAGTGTTTATGTCTTCATGTTGAATTATACAGTATTTTGTATCAACTATTAAAACCTTGTTTCCATCGACCTTTCTGCTAGATTTATATGTAAATACCAGAGACATATATGTGTGTGTATCATGTCTCTGTTAATACAAGTAAAAAGATGTGGTAGTACAGTTACCAACGAGACCACTATCCATTAGTACTCAAAGGAAGTGGAAAAAAGATACAAGTCCACCTGGGCGAACAAACTTTAACAATGGAAAAATCCATGCTGTACAGTAATTCTATAGAAAGAAGATGTGATATGATTGTCAACGAGATTACGCTTCACATGAGGCCAAATGACACAGACTTTTAACAAATTATGTCACCGGACAGCCTTCTAAAGTGAGCATTAGTAAGCTGTAAAAGGCACCGAAAATATAACAGTAAAACAATTCAAACGAAAAAACTTGCACCAGAATTAATGTACAAAAATACACGATGCCCCTCACTTACTATCATTTTCTATGTTTGTTGGACCGTCATTTTGCACTCTGAACTATAACTCGGGATTAAAATTAGACAAATCATATCACAAGGAACATGAGTTCTAACTTTCAACATGTTCAAGTGGATTGCACGTTAACTTAATTAAAACTACCTAGACAGAACAATTTAACAGCAATATTTAACCTGAAGCGGAACAGACGGTCAAAGGAACGAACACAGAGACCGAAATACATATTGCTCTTAAATAAGGCATACAAAATGAACGGGAACCACGTCACACACCAACCAGCAACAAACGACAACCACTGAAACTTTAGACTGGGGACCAGTACACAAATACAGATTGTGGCGGGTTTAAATATTTTAACAGAATCCCTACCCGCCCCTAATCTAAGACAGTGGTCTAACCGTACAACATAAGAAAGAAGGATAAAAAGACTCACCCTTTTTACTAACCTTTGTTTTTATATTGACAGTTATGAATATAAAGCTTCATTACAACTGTCACACAAACTTATGATTCACGGAAAATGAGCTCAGTCAGGAAAATTAAACTGGAAATAGATGCGCCCAGGGACTTCCTATACCAGTATAGGAAGTCTCTGGTACTACAACTTTTAAAATACCATTCCACATACTAGTACCTAATTTTTTTAAATATAGTTGACGTATTGCAAAATGTATCTTATCAAGGAAAACTTCCTGGTCAACTGATTACCTAAGAAAATTAGGTCATGTTCAGATGATAACTTTCAGATGGACAAAAACACATTACAATTATTCCATACCCTAAATTGGTTAGCATGCCCCATTTTGTAAACATTACAGATCATTTAAACAACTGTCTTACAAGTAATCCATCTATAAAACAAGAGTGCACACGCTGAAATGTCTCGTCTTCTTTAGTAATCATTGATATTATGTTGATAGTCCTAAGTATAAAGCTTTATTAAAAACTGTTACATAAACTTAACATTAACCAAGATAACTAAACAAAGACCAATGAACCATGAAAATGAGGTTAAGGTCAGAAGAACCATGCCAGGCAGACATGTACAGCTAACAATGCTTTCATACAACAAATACAGTTGACCTATTACTTATATTTCAGAAAAATAGACCACAACACAAAAACTTAACATTGAGCAATGATACGTGAAAATGAGGTCAAGGTCAAATAAAACCTGCGCGACTGACATATAGATCATAAAATATTTTCATACACCAAATATAGATGACCTATGGCATATAGTATTACATAAAAAGACCGAAACTCAAAAACTTAGTTTTGACCTCTCAACCCTGAAAATGAGGTCAAGGTCAGATGGCATCTGCCTGATAGACCTGTACACCTTACAATCATTACGTACAACAAATATAGTAGATCTAATGCATAAAGTATGAGAAAAACAGACCAAAACTTAACCTTGATCACTGATCCATGAAATGAAGTCGAGGTCAAGTGAAAACTGTCTGACGGGCATGAAGACTTTGCAAAGCAGACTTGTTTTTGTACTGTTACGAGTCACAGTTTATGACTCAACTCAGTAAAGACCCGTCGAAATTGCATTTAATTGATAAATTCAACAACACTTACCGTTATGTTGATATTTTTTCGTTGAATAATCAAGAAATTTCTCAATATACTGCTGGAACTTACCCCAAGGAACTTACTTAAAATAAATCAAATGTATTCGGTAATAACGGTCTTTTTCTGGATTTAGATATTTCGGTTTTAAACGGGAAACTACACACTTAAATTTACGACAAAAGAGACGATTTTTCGTTCCCTATTGTTAATTTTCCATTTTTAGATGTTGATGTTCCTTTGGCACCATCTTACGGTGTTTATATTTCACAACTTGTTCGCTATGCCCGTGTCTGTTATGACGTTTTTGATTTTAACGAACACAACCTATATATTACTGGTAAATTATTAAACCAGGGATATCGTTACCAGAAATTACTTAAAACCTTTCCTAAATTTGTCCTTAGATATAAAGATTTGGTTTTGAAGTTTGGTTGTACCTGTAGAAAACGTTTGTTTATGTGTTACATATTTGTTTTTCGTGCATTTCTTTACACCAATGAGGCCGTTAGTTATCTTGTTTGAATTGTTTTACATTGTCTTATCGGGGCCTTTTATAGCCGACTATGCGGTATTGGTTTTGCTCATTGTTGAAGGCCGTACAGTGACCTATAGTTGTTAATGTTTGTGTCATTATGGTCTTTTTGTGGATAGTTGTCTCATTGGCAATCATACCACATCTTCTTTTTTTTATATTAACCAATTATTTTCTTTAGAAAAAGCCTGTACCAAATCAGAATTATGAAAGTTGGTTTCCATATTTTCCTTAGGTTAATATACAGTATTTCTAGTATAATATCCAAGTTGCTACTAAATTAGGTTTCCAGTGTAACTGACGTATCTTCGACGAAAAAAGAAAACAAGAAGGACAGGCTTGTCTACAAATATATATATACCATACCCCTGCAAACTTAAAACCAAGTATACAGAAAAATTAAACTACCAAAAGGATTTGACAAGTAGGTATCCTCATTGAGAATTATCCCCTTCCTATTCAAAAATACGACCAACCAAATTCGACTATTTTCTGTGTTTGTAATGAGCAACTTGATTTGTAACATTTGTTGATCAGGATCTACTTACCCTAACTGAGTACCTGAGATGACTATCACCTGTTGGATTTGCTCTAAATGCTATTAGTTTCAGGGGTACTTAAACAAACCTACGAAATCGTGGGCATTTAGAGCTGAGTTGAAAGTATTGTAGGGTGAATTTTTGAAAGAGACTTTGTCTGGAGAATTTCTTGGTTCTTGTAGAAAGTACAATTTTTTCCAGCCCTCTCCATTTTTCCATAGTCAGCTTTTTTTTGGTTTTCGTGTTTCTGTATACTTTGAGCATATATATCATAAATAAAGAGCCTTTGCTATTAACTATCCATTTCAAGTTTCTTTTCCATAATGATCACTGCTATATCATATAGTCTCTGTCAACCCAAAAATTATAGTACTGTTATGAAAATAATGTTCAAGTTTAAAACCAGAAGTCTGTTTGTCAGGACGCCTTTAAAATAATTTTTCTGCCAAAATAACACAAACTGAATGACCATCAGAATAGGTGACAAATGTGACCATGCATGGCACCTATAGAACACAGAGGCATGTTAAATTTAACAGGTGACGTATGGCAGACTACAGACGCCAAGAGATGAGAAAAGCTCACTTGAAGTTTCATGCCAGGTAAGCAAAATATATAATTGACACCATTCACATCTTTATTTACAGTTTCAGTACAAGGAGAATAATAAGTGCACTAAATGTGAAGTTAAAGTATAGGAATTGTATTTTAAGATATAATGATGATAAATTTTACAAGATAACCTTTATCACCTGATGAAAAATGTAAGTGTCAAAACACTTACCACTTGTAAAACCAGATGCTCCGCAGGGTGCAGCTGTATACGACCACAGAGGTCAAACCCTGAACAGTTGGGGCAAGTATAGACACAACATTTAAGCTTGATACAGCTCTGAATTTGGATTGTGATGAAATATTTGACACAACATATGTTTCTGACACATAATGAATGTGGTATAAGAACTTAAATTTAAAAACTGATTTTTTTTAAATTGAACATTTATCTATTATGGTGCAATATATATCCAAAATCTAAATACATGGTTAGTTTCGGCATATCATAGAACCCCAATAATTCAATTCTTGATGAAATCAAATAATGTTCAATTTTAGACCCATTAGACCTCAATGTGGACCAATTTGATTACCGCGCCCAATATTAAAAATGTAAATACATGGTTAAATTCAGCGTATTGAATAACCCCATATATTTTTTTTTTTTTTTAAATCAAACACAGTTTAATTTTGGACCCCGATTTGGACCAACTTGCAAAACTGCGCCCATAATCAAAAATCTAAGTACATATTTAGATTCAGCATATAAAAAAAACCTGAAGAATTCTTTTTTTGATAAAATCAAAGTCAGTTTAATTTTGGACCCTTTGGACTTTTCTGTAGATCAATTTGAAAACAGGACCAAAAATTAAGATTCCAAATACATGGTTAGATTTGGCCATTAATTCATTTCTTGATGAAATGAAACAAAGTTTAATGTTGGCCCTTTTTGGCCCCTAATTCTTAAACTGTTGGGACCAAAACTCCCAAAATCAACCACAACCTTCCTTGTATGGTCATAAACCTTATTTTGAAATTTCATAGATTTCTGTTTACTTATACTAAAATTATTGTGCAAAAACCAAGAAAATGCTCATTTGGGCCCTTTTTGGTCCCTAATTTATTAACTGTTGGGACCAAAATTCCCAACATCAATCCCAACCTTCCTTTTATGGGCATACACCTTGTGTTTAAATTTATAGATTCTATTTACTTTTACTAAAGTTATAGTGCGAAAACCAAATGTCTTCGGACGACCAAGAAGTTGAAGACGACTCCAACATTATACCAATATATGACCAAAAAATACGGGTGGTATTAAAACCCTGTACACATTATTATTTGAACAAACTTGCATCTTGCGCATATCTTATACAGGACGCAAAATATTTATTTAAAATAAGAATTTTTTTTCTTATTGAACAAATGAAAAAGTGTTGTTACAGATCACTGTAACTGAAGTAAACTTCGTCATAACAGGTGAAGGTTGTATTGACTTCATCAGCCTGAAAAAGTAAAAACATATAGATGTACATATACTTAAACTAATTTTTCAAACTTCTTGTATTAAAACCTTCAATCAAATTTGATGTGATAATTACAGATATGAAATTACCATCAATGTTCTGGTAAAATATGTATTTTATAAAATTATATGTAAACACAAGGACATGTTTTATAGTATAAAGCAAATGTTATATATTTTTGCATTAAAAATCTAAAATTGAAATATTTATATACAAAACATTCCATGTTAATAAACTGTGACTGAAGGTGCATGACCAGGTAACCAGTGCATTTTATTTACGCACATTACAATCACATTTGTATGCAATTGTACGAAATAAGTAGTATGATTCCACCTAGACACTTGTAGGAATGTAGTAGAAATCAACCTATAATCAAATATTCTATAAAGAAAGTAGGCCAACATTGAAATTGAACAAAATTCTGCTTGATTTTTGTTTTTACACGGAAAAATCCTACCATCCAGCTGTAATTTAAAAAATCTGTATGGATATTTTCCTGTTTTGTAAATGTTAAGTTGTAATTTGGAGAGATGTATGCACTAAATAAAGGAAAGCATTATGGCTATGAAAACAAACTTGAAATATAAAAACAACCTTGGGTAAAGAAGGTGTCATTAAGGTAAATGGCACAGTGGACTTTTATGTTTCTGAATTAGGGTTGCTAATTTGTGTACTGAATTCAATATAACTTATCTGTGTGATTAGGCCAAAAATGCAGTAATTACTGAAACATACTTTCCAAAACTGAGGGACATATTAAGTGTAATATATATGAAATACTTTTATAAACCAGTGAAAATGATGTTTTGAATTTTTTCTGATATTTTGTATTCACTGCATGATAAAATACTGTAATGCTCTAGTGGCCTTAAGTTCCGTTATAGTCTAGAACAGTAAACATTTGTTATACATAATCACATATTCAAATTAATTTCTGAATATGAATTTTTTTTTAAGTTAGTATGCAAAATTTAAGGCAGTGTTAGAAATTGGTGGGATATCTAAAAAGGCTAGAATTATACCAGGATATACTACTGTGCCACTATAATCATCAATGCCAAACTGTTTGGATATTATAGGCTTAGCATGAGTAGGTTAATATTACTGACAGCTTCATTGTATCTACCAAGTCAATAAACTGATTTATTGTCAACATCAAACAGCCAAGTTAAATTGATGATTTGTACAAGTTAATATCTATTTCTCAAAACAAATTGAGGGGCAGTTGTCATGATAAGCATTTTTTTTATAGGTGAATGTTTATTACATTTGTGATCGACGTATTTAAACATAACTATTATCTTATATAACTTTATTAGGCTAGCAATTCCTTATTGAGTTTGATATCCATATACTTACAATTGGTGAGATAACCAAAGATGATGGGACAGAGATCAACAAAATGTCTCTGTCCCTCTCATCAGTTATGGGAAACCGATGCCGGCAATCTGTTAGTTCACATACGTCTACACCTACACATTGTAAAACGAACCTTGCAGGCACTGTCTCATAGGGTATGGTGGCAACTAGCCAGTTATAAAGACCCTGTAATCAGAA
The DNA here is from genome assembly GCF_963676685.1 of Mytilus edulis. Lineage (NCBI taxonomy): Eukaryota > Metazoa > Mollusca > Bivalvia > Mytilida > Mytilidae > Mytilus > Mytilus edulis. Next base: position 20,084,913 of record NC_092357.1, read on the forward strand.
AAAAATATTGCTTGAAAGCCTTTGGGCATTGAAACATCTAAAACAAGAACATGTCACAAAAGACAGATTAATTTTTTTGCATTGTAACATTTCAATATTAGCATTTATACCATGATCAAAAATTATATCCTAGTTTATACCACTTGATATGAATAATTGATCTAATTATATGTGTAACATTCCAACTTTCATAGAAATTTGAATTTCTTCAAGACATTTTGTCAAACAAAACAAGAACAGGAATCTTTTACAGGTCATTCAGAAAGAGAAACTCTTAATTATCTGAAGTAAGCAGAAATGTTCAAATGACATGTACATGTACTATGATGCATTCCCAAAATATCTGTTTCTTTTTTCATAATTACTCTCCAAATTCTTCTTACACTAATCAAACTTTATTCAGAACAAAAGTCCACATACTGAAATGTCTTGTTTTTTTTACTAACCATCAATATTATGTTGATAGTTCAAGATATAAAGCTTTACTAAAACTGTCACATAAACTCAACATGATCCAAGAAAATGGGGTCAAGGTTAGATAAACCAAAGGAGAAATACATGTACACCTTACATTCAATCAATGCACTTAATAAAGTTGACCTTTTGCTCATAGTTTCTATGAAACACTTCATCAATAAAAACATTAACATTGAACAATGAGCTATGAAAATAAGGTCAAGTTATGATGAACCATGCCAGATAGACATGTACAGCTTTAATCCTTCAATACAACAAATTTAGTCTACCTATTGCTAATAGTTTTAGAAAAAAAAAAAGACCAAAACATAAAATTTTAACTTTAAGCATTGAACAATTAATGTGAGGTCAAGGTAAAAAGAGACCTTCCAGACTGAAATTTCCATTCTTTCACCAGTTTAATTCACCTATTGTAAATAGCATATGGACCTTGCAAGATAGGCATATACCAAATATAGTAATCCTTTTACTCCTAAGAAAAATGAACATGACGATAAATCTTAACTTTATTTTGAGTCACTGAACCATGAAAATGAAGTCAAGGACAATGGTTATGTCACAGAAAATTTGTAAAATAAGGCATCTATATACAATGTATGAAGCATCCAGGTATTCCACCTGAAATATAAAGCTTTTAAGAAGTTAGCTAATGCTGCAGCTGGATCACTTTCTCTATGTTTGGCTTTCCGTGAAAAGAATTGCAGGCTTAAAATAAATTAATTGAAAGGGTTTCTGCTCCGGTCAGCCATTTTTCGTATTTTATGAAAATTAACATTTGCGCTATTAAAAACGATTACTTAAGAATTATAACAATTCGATAACATTACTTTTTTTACTTTATTATGCTTTCTTGGACTTTATCTGATAAAGAAAAAACTAAGAATTCACCTTGAACTCATTAGGAATTTAACTGAAAATAAATAATCAGCAGACAGCTGAGTCCATTTTATATCTGTAGGGACTCTCCCTTGAAAAGCATTTTTTTCCTGAATTTGGTTTAATTGTACTTTTATTACTTTGAACACTAACCTTAATTGGGGTTGTTAAATCGAAATGACGGGAGTATATGGCATTGTCATTTAGAATCATAAACTCCTTGGAAGATCTTAACCCTGGTTTTGGTGGGATGAAATCCTTTGCCATCTACAAATAAAAATTGATCCTGTTCATATTGACCCTCAATACTACTTGGAAGCCTGAGTTCCTGTTTACTCCTTAAGGAGTAGTATTATCTGATATTCAGCTCTCAGACAGGGTATATAACTGTGACATTCCCAGCTTAGAGTTTATATCCCTTGAGTCAAAGACCATTGGAATTTTAGCAGAAAGTCTGCAGGTCCCACACACAGTATGTGTCCATCTGAGACCTGAATTACACATATATTACCCTGGTCTAAATGGTTATTTTTTTTTCTTTCCAGTGCAGGTGTTTGTCAAAAATGCACAATGCAGCATGTACATTCATTACATATTTATTGTTTCTTAATATTTTGGCTTTCCATTCATAGGCACTTTTTCAATCTGGAAATTTCTTTCTTTTTTTTTAAAAATGTTTTTAATACAGTTTTAAGATTTTTTGCTATGCCTGCGTGTGGCTTCGTTTTCTTAACACATAAGAAAAACCTAACTTTATTTGTTACTTTTATTTTGTTTACCTGAAGGAATTTATAACTTGCTGTGAAAATAATTCATATTTCATGAGAATTTATAATAACACTTTAAACAAAATAATTTAAGAATTTGAATGTTAAATTGAGTAGCTTTGAAATCAAAATGTATTTTAATGACAGAAGCAGGTTATTGTTGACCCTCTGTGAGCCTATGATGTTCTGTAGAGCTATTGACAACGCCACATAGTACCAGGTGTTATGGAGACCTATTTGAGGTTGCAATTGGCGATACAAATATCTTTTACACCCTGGCAGTTTCCTGATTATACACTGACATCTCAGAGTTGTTATATCAAATTACAAAACTCAACAGATTTGTAATTCCTATTATATCATATAAATAAGCGTCACAGGACCAGTTATACAGATTTATAAAAGTATGTCCATAATCAATATTAACATATGAAAAGGTCAACTGTACCTCACTAATGTTCATATACAAAATGTTTCTGTTTAACACTTTGAATTAAAATAGATAAATAATGCATGAATGTAGATGCTGATTTGAATGTTTATACAAAATGTATGGTGCTCTAATTAGTATTTTCTAATAATCATGAACAAAATTTCTTGTCATAACAATTCATTTATTTGTTAATGTGAAAGTACCAGAGAAGGTGTTACTCAGTTCAGTTTTATATCCGTACAATATGTTTAAAACTATAAGTTAAAAAACTTACTTCTTGTCGTAATTTTTTTTTTCTTTCAAACTCAGCTTTTGACAACCTTCAAAGAAATGTATATATATATATATATAAATCGACGCTAGATTAAAATTGATGTGAAAAGGTAAAACCCGTTCAGCGAAAGCTTCATTTTTATGAAGCCCAGGTGGTTGTCTTGTCTAGCGGGACGGCTACAGTGCAGGCGATTTGGTGTCACGATATCTCAGTAGCATGGGTTCGAATCCCAGTCAGGGAAGAACAAAAAATTTGCGAAAGCAAATTTACAGATCTAACATTGTTGGGTTGATATAAAGCTTTCGGTGGCTGTGTGTTACCTTTCCTCGTCAGTTTTAATCTAGTGGCATACTAGAGTACATGATATATAAGGCATGAAGATGCTATTGTTACATATCAGCTCAATTATCTAAATAATAAAAACTATAACACAAATTCCTATACGTTTTGGATATTACGGCCTTCTTCATTGGAATAAATTACAACATTAAAACAACAATTACATTGCTTGGAAACATTAGGTTATGGAAACTTTTGTGATGTTCATTTGCCTGGTTTTTCTCAATTTAAAAAAAAAAAAAATCATAAATGTAAAACAATTTAAACTACAAAAAACATACCTGGTGTTCCTGTTCTAGCTCGTTTTACAATATTCATTGTTGCCAACTGAAAAGAAATACCAAAAACAAACCATGTTAATGCTAAGCAGGTGTTCATACTGCCCATATATATCAATACAAAATATCATATGGCATGTTCAGTACCACATTCGATTGAAGCAGAGACACCAATACAGCATAATAGGTCTGCTCGATGTAATTATGGCATGTTATATTGAAAAAGCCATATCATTTAATTTTTAACATATCTAATATTGTAATTTATTAAAAATCAACATAAAACCATACCAATAAGGAGTTTAATAGAGTATTTACATCATTGATTAATATCTTTGGCATGACATTATTGATATTTGATAAAGCCTTTGAAACCACAACTCATATCCATACAGCAGGATTGTCAATGGTTGTATTACAAATATAATTAACTTATGTTAGGTATATAATAAACAAGTGAAACTGCGAGCTACTGCTCACTGATGATACCCCCGCCGCAAGTGGATAATATTAATAGTGTAAAAATATGCAAGTGTTCGGTAAACAGGAAGTTGTCGAGTGATGAATCTGAAAACACATCACACGGTATAGCTGACTTATATAAATCCTGAAACCAAATTTCAGAAATCCTTGTATTGTAGTTCCTGAATAAAATGTGACAAAAATTTTCAACTTGGCTATCATGTGTAAAGTCATACAAGTGTTCGGTAAACAGGAAGTTGTCAAGTGATCAATCTGAAAACGCATCACACGGTAAAGCTGACTTAGATAAACCCTGAAACCAAATTTCAGAAATCCTTGTATTGTAGTTCCTGAGAAAAATGCCACAAAAAATATTCATTGGACGGATGGACTGACGGAAGGACAGACAGAGGTAAAACAGTATACCCCCCCTTTTTTAAAGCGGGGGTATAATTACATTATTCCATCAAAGATGAACTATAGTATAATCTTTAATCAATAAGATCAAAAACATAATGCCCTGTTATCCTAACTGGCCCGGACATATACTGTAAACCAACTTATTTTCTCGAGCAATTTATTTTCGCGAATTTCGCGAGTATAAAAAATACGCAAATATAAATCGTCGCGAATATTTAAAATTTGAATTTCTCCTTATTAAACTACACCAAATAATTAGGAATATCGCGAAATCAAATAGCTGAGAAGTTAATAATAATAGGTAAAATAAAGTATCCGCGAAATTAAGTTGTTTTACAGTAATCTCTTCGAGTGAAAGAAGATTCTTTGCAGTCAATACCACTTGATACAAATTGTACAAATGAACATCTTATAGGTTAATATGATGCAATTATAAAGATTATCAATACATGAGTAATGTATTTTTTTGTAAATCACAGTTCAACAACTATCAATTAAAATCTTGCGCTCATTAACTATGAAGCAAATATAAAAATATGTAGTCATGGAAAGCACAATGGTTAAATTAGTAACACAAAATTTAAACTAAGATAGATATAGGAAGATGTGGTGTGAGTGCCAATGAGACAACTCTCCATCCAAATAACAATTTAAAAAGTAAACAATTATAGGTTAAAGTACGGCCTTCAACACGGAGCCTTGGCTCACACCGAACAACAAGCTATAAATGGCCCCAAAATTACTAGTGTAAAACCATTCAAACGGGAAAACCAACGGTCTTATCTATATAAACAAAACAAGAAACGAGAAACACATATATATTACATAAACAAACGACAACTACTGTACATCAGATTCCTGACTTAGGACAGGTGCAAACATTTGCAGCGGGATTAAACGTTTTAATGGATCCAAACCTTCTCCCTTTTTCTGAAACAATAGCACAAAATCACAACATAGAAAAACACACGATAAAATATCAATAGGCAGACTTAACTCAATCAAAAAACGTATGATTACACAATGAACGAATAAATTTGATCTGTGATATCTGAATACAAATGCAGTTAATTAAATATTGGAGACAAACATTCATGACCAAAAAGCTAACAAACAAATTCAAACAAAGCCATGGCAGGACATCACATTCAAGGACAGATTATTCCACAAAATTATCAGCTTGTTATGAAAAAGTGAGATGAGATGCATGTTATTGCTTATCTAATTACCAGTACCTCATTTTCACTGGTATCAGCATCACTGTCACTTAATATATTGATAAACTGGGAATCATTCTGGAAGAAAATAGAACACAATTTATCATCCTTACACTAGAAAATGAATTTATATTTTCAAACATTCTTAACAGCATTCTCTCTTTTTAAAATTGAAAAAATCCATCAGACTTGAGTAAACTATGAGGCAGGATTGCAATTCATTTGTTGTCATGCAGTTGTTTAGTTACTTGTTAACTTAATGAAAACAGAAATTGTGGTTTTACTTGACTATTTTTTATTTTTCAATAATGAAAAAAGTCATCCTGATTAATGGAGTTAAACATTGTTTAACTTAATTAATAAAGGGTTGCGCTTTAGGGCATGATACGCCTGTTGCTCTTTTAACTTGTCTTTTATGCTTTAAATGTATTGTCCCAAAATTGGAAAATCCCCCCTTTTTTAAGCATAAAAAATCATAACATGGAAATGTAAAATCTGAAATTTATAAAAATTGAAAAGGAGCTTACATCAATAGATATAAACAATTCACCAAAGTTTCATGGACATTGGTGAAAGCCTTTTTGAGTTATTGTCCGAAGTGTTGAAAAACCTTAGCAGAGAAATAAAAAAAACTGAAGAAAAAAAAAAATGAATCATAGTTTCCTATAGGCACATCTACATAGTATGTCGTTTTTATCTTAAAAGGAATTTAGGAAACTATGTTGTGTGTTTTCAGAGGGGTTGTGATAACAAACTGTAGCAGCAGTATATAGAAGCAGAACCCTTTTGTGTCATGGGAAGAACATCTCAGATACTGTACAGTAAATCAGGTTGTAGGCAAGAGAATCTCATCTTATGACATAAACATACTATCAATGATGAATTGCATTTATTTTTTTATTTGTTTAAAGTCATATACTGATTTCACATTAGTTTATACCTTGGCTATCTGTACACTTTTTTTAGCTGTGTGAGTATCTGCAGACTGCTTTGGCTTTAGAGCTGTTGTTTTGTACTGGTCTCTTTTTGTCTCTATCATCTGCTCCGTCTCTATTTCTAAAACACAGACACCATAATTATAAGTCTCCTAATTTGCAAGTTAATTGCAGTCACTAAATTCTGAATGATTATCCGATTTATGATTGATAAAACAGTTTATATAAAATCATTTTGACTTTGGATTAACTTGTAATTAGAATACAGTTTTACCATTTAAAGTGATTTCTGATGCCACTGTGTTGTATGTTTTATCTCTTTAATCTTATAATCACTAAAATTAGGATAAAAACTAGAATGTGTCCACAGTACACTGATGCCCTACTCGCACTATCATTTTCTATGTTTACTGGACCGTTAAATTGGAATAAATTTGGCATTAAAATTAGAATGATCTTATAAAAGGGAACATGTATGCTAAGTTTCAAGTTGATTGGACTTCAACTTCATCAAAAACTACCTTGACCAAAAACTTTAACCTGTAGTGTAACAGATGGACGAACGAACAGATGGACGGACAGACGGATGACTGAACAAATGCACAGACCAGAAAAACATAATGCCCCTCTACTATTGTAGGTGGTGCATAATTAATAGGACTTCAATAATAATCAAATGAATATAGGCAAACCCTGAAAAGATAATGAGACTGTATGTCAACTGTGTTTTGAATTTATTGGCCTATAAACGAGATCTAGAATAAATACCATGTGAAGGTGATGTTGGTTCATTGTTAAATCTTAGGATTTGTTGTGGAGACGGTGATGCTGATGCACTAGGCTGTTTACTTCTTGTAGCTGTGTGAGTATCTGCAGACTGCTTTGGCTTTAGAGCTGTTGTTTTGTACTGGTCTCTTTTTGTCTCTATCATCTGCTCCGTCTCTATTTCTAAAACACAGACACCATAATTATAAGTCTCCTAATTTGCAAGTTAATTGCAGTCACTAAATTTTGAATCATTATCCGATTTATGATTGATAAAACAGTTTATATAAAATCATTTTGACTTTGGATTAACTTGTAATTGGAATACAGTTTTACCATTTAAAGTGATTTCTGATGCCACTGTATGTTTTATCTCTTTAATCTTATAATCACTAAAATTAGGATAAAAACTAGAATGTGTCCACAGTACACTGATGCCCTACTCGCACTATCATTTTCTATGTTTACTGGACCGTTAAATTGGAATAAATTCTCTAATTTGGCATTAAAATTAGAATGATCTTATAAAAGGGAACATGTATACTAAGTTTCAAGTTGATTGGACTTCAACTTCATAAAAAACTACCTTGACCAAAAACTTTAACCTGATGTGTAACAGACAGACGAACAAACAGACGGGCAGACGAACGGACGCACAGACCAGAAAACATAATGCCCCTCTACTATCGTAGGGGGGGGGCATAATTAATAGGACTTCAATTATAATCAGATGAATATAGGAAAACCCTGAAAAGATAATGGGACTGTATGTCAACTGTGTTTTGAATTTATTGGCCTATAAACGAGATCTAGAATAAATACCATGTGAAGGTGATGTTGGTTCATTGTTAAATCTTAGGATTTGTTGTGGAGACGGTGATGCTGATGCACTAGGCTGTTTACTTCTTGTAGCTGTGTGAGTATCTGCAGACTGCTTTGGCTTTAGAGCTGTTGTTTTGTACTGGTCTCTTTTTGTCTCTATCATCTGCTCCGTCTCTATTTCTAAAACACAGACACCATAATTATAAGTCTCCTAATTTGCAAGTTAATTGCAGTCACTAAATTCTGAATGATTATCCGATTTATGATTGATAAAACAGTTTATATAAAATCATTTTGACTTTGGATTAACTTGTAATTGGAATACAGTTTTACCATTTAAAGTGATTTCTGATGCCACTGTATGTTTTATCTCTTTAATCTTATAATCACTAAAATTAGGATGAAAGTTAATAAGACTTCAATAATAATCAGATGAATATAGGCAAACCCTGAAAAGATAATGAGACTCTATGTCAAATGTGTTTTGAATTTATTGGCCTATAAACGAGATCTAGAATAAATACCATGTGAAGGCGATGTTGGTTCATTGTTAAATCTTAGGATTTGTTGTGGAGACGGTGATGCTGATGCACTAGGCTGTTTACTTCTTGTAGCTGTGTGAGTATCTGCAGGCTGCTTTGGCTTTAGAGCTGTTGTTTTGTACTGGTCTCTTTTTGTCTCTATCATCAGCTCCGTCTCTATTTCTAAAACACAGACACCATAATTATAAGTCTCCTAATTTGCAAGTTAATTGCAGTCACTAAATTTTGAAGGATTTTCAGATTAATTATTGATAAAACAGTTTATGTCATCAGTGTTTAAACATAAACCTACTGCAATCTTTATTACAAGATTAATTTCAAGAACTGTTCCTTTTTATCTGTTTTAAACAAGACAAAAAAACAAAAACGTATGAAAAGCAGGCTTGTCAGATAAAACTTATAATTTTTTTGTTTGCAAGACTGTCAAGAATTTATACCTTAATGTAACATTTCTTTATTTGTAACAGTTTTACAAAGATAACCATCAACAAAGAGAATACATCAAGAATGGTTGGTCTAACACTTTTCAATGTACATTATCAGAATAATCAATATTACAATTTTCAGTTGAAATGAAATTGTGATGTGTGTATCAAAAATCTGATTGACTTTCTTCCCTTCTTTGTGTATGATGTTTAGGGACACTGTGACATTGATAACTTGTGAATCCATGTCCTGTGAGACTGTTAGAAAATTTTTTAAAATATTGTAGGGCTGTAACAAAATTCTTATCACAGTTTCATTTAACATAACATTGTTGTAGTGTGTGATTATACCTGGTATTCTAGGTGGTATACCACTTTCATCCACTACCTTTCCTTTCTGCGCCTGCAGTAATAAATCTTGTATTGTCTGTAAATATCAGGGGAAAACATATTGTAAATAAAGAACAAGTTAACTGCTAATACCATATCAAAATCAATCATCCACTTGGCTAAATGAGAACAATGCAGAAATGGTTATCCAAGCGTTATGGAACTTCAAGTTAAAAAAATATGCATTATGTTTTTTCTTACTTAATGGCTACCTTTATTATAAAATTATACTTTTCTATGAAGAATTTAAGAAGTTTACTTTCAAATTGTTTAATTGTTTCCAGCAAGAATATCTGTGCTTCTTTGTTGATAATTTATAAATAGGTGACAATGGTTAAACTTCGGCTTCAAATTAGCTGCCATATTTTTACAAATATATAATTGAAATATTTTTGACGATTTTACAACATGTATGTGAAAAAAATGATAAAACCATGCACAGAAGACAAGTTTATGATATATGTATGCATTAATTGGTTCAATAATTGGATTAATTTTTCATCGATTACTCGTTTCATATGACTTTAAACCAGAATTTGTCCCTGTAGCACACAGATTAACTTGCTCATATGAACCTTAATTCCCAGATTGGAGAAAGCCTTGATAGTTTGTTCCTGCTAAAAAATGTGATGACATTTAATGTGACACACTGACTGATGAAAAAAATGCAGACAGAGAGATGGGAGTGTAACAGTATTTCAATACCTGTGTAATGTTTTTTTCTTTATATTTAGTCTTTTCTACATAAGTCTTTAACGCAAAATAAGAAGCAATACCAATCCTTCTTTCATAAAAGCTGCATATTTCATAAGACAATTCATGTCAGAAAATAAGAAGAAAGTTGTGTCTGTCATTTCATCTAAAAATACATAATGTACCTTCAGGGCTGTACCATATTTTTTCTGTTTAGAGGTATCACCTGCTGACTTAGCACTCTGAACTCCTGACTCATACATTGACAATCTTTCAACCAAAATTAAAACTTTATCTTCATTTCCTCCTTCCTGACTAGTAAGTTGGAGTGCAGTATCTTCATCTGATGATAAACTTTCATATTCAGCCTGGTAAATTATAATAGATATAACAAGAATGGGTCAATAGCATGATGCCCCACTTGCATCATCATTTCTATGTTAAGTTGTCAGTGATAATATTGGTTCAAAACTCTAATTTTGCATTAAATTGTGTAAAAAGTTTCGAGATGATTGGACTTAAACTTCATAAAAAACTACCTTGACCAAAACTTTAACCTGAATCAGGACATACAGATGAATGGATAGTTGCACAGACCAAAAAAGTAATGCCCCATGTCTAGTCCCTGGACTCACCTAGGAGCATTATGTGTTTTTGTTTTCAAAGAAACCAACTCTAATTCATCCTAAAATTATAAATTGGATTCTTATAAATTGAGAAAAACACAGCAATTGCTACATGTACTATTTAAAAGTCTTGTTTGAAATAAGGAAGTAAAATAATCCATAGGGTATAATGGTATAATGGGAAAATATTATAGGTAGAATCTCCAAAGAGACACATTTTATACCTGGATTGCACCTGCTTTGATGGCTCTGCCTTCTTTTCTTATTTTCATCTCAATAGATTTCTCCTACAATAATAAAAGTGAACTAATCATGATCATCAATTATAAGGTTTGTTAGAAATTACACAAAAATAACTGTATATATATATATATACATATGCTATTTGCTAATAAATCAAAAAGCCTAACTACTGAGCATCAACTATTTCTTTATATCTTAATCATACCATAAATCAGTATTTCAATCACTTTATAATCTGTGTAACCAAACTTTTGATATGATTTGTGCTTCAGTATATTTCAGATGTTGAGATTTTTTTTACAATTTCATTCAAAGCAAATATAACTGGATATCATTTACATGGGAACAATTTCTGTGGGCTATGCTGTGAAAGATTTTGACAATGACTGTTGACATTAGGAAGTTTACGAGACATCCACTGGTGTTGGTTAATATACATGAACTGGAGTGCCTGTAGAAAACCACAACCTGTGATTGGAAAACTAGGGGAAAACTACCACCATATACATGTAGTACCTTGAGAGCAATAGTTGAAGTTGTCCTTGATTCTGTTACCCTGGGAACATGGTCCTTGTCTTTTTTAACACAGGGTCTTTCCTAAAATTATGATTTAAGGGAATTAAGTTACAGTCATGTGGATCTGATGATAAAAAAAAAAAAAACTTAATCAGCATTTTCACAGAAAAAAATTACTTAGATAAATATAGATAACCAAAACACAGCAGGTGTATTCAAGGTTAGGTTTTTTGTTCCCTGAAATCAGCCAGTATGAACATTTGAAACATAATTGAAGACAGTTTTTAATGTTGATTTTTACCATATATAATTCATTTTATAAATTTTAACAGAAGAACAATGATTTTAAAGGTACATGTAAGGATTATATTGGCACAAAAAATTATAAAATCTGGCCTTAGTGAATTCTTGCACCTAAACATTATTATATATAGCTTTTATTTTTACATTTCTGTATCCAAGTAGGAAACAGTCTAGTTTAATATAAATTATTTAAGGAATGACTGTAATATTTTTATGTCTATGAGGAAATATCATAAACTCAAGAGCCTGTGTTGCTCACCTTGGTTTATGTGTATATTAAACAAATGGGCACAGATAAATTCATAACAAAGTTGTGTTTTGATGATGGTGATGTGTTTGTAGATCTTACTTTACTGAAAATTCTTGTTGCTACAATTATCTCTATCTATAATGAACTTGGCCCACTAATTACAGTGGAAAATATTTTCTAAAAATCTTCCAAATTTATGAAAAATGTAAAAAATTAACTTTGAAGGGCAATAACTCCTAAAGGGGTCAACTGACCAAATTAGTCATGATGACTTATTTGTAAATCTTACTTTGCTGAACATTATTGCTGTTTACTGTTTATCTCTATCTATAATATTATTCAAGATAGTAACCAAAAACAGCAAAATGTCCTTAAAATTACCAATTCAGGGGCACAACAGGTTGTTCGATTCATCTGAAATTTTCGCGGCAGATAGATCTTGACCTGATTAACAATATAACCTCCGTGTCAGATTTGCTCTAAATGCTTCGGTTTTTGAGTTGTAAGCCAAAAACTGCATTTTACCCCTATGTTCTATTTTTAGCCATGGCGGCCATCTTGGTTAGTTGAACGGGTCAAAGGACACAATTTTTAAACCACTATTTTCAGAGGAAAAGATTTTTGTAAAAGTTAACGACGACAGACGTCGGACGCAAAGTGGTGGGAAAAGCTAAAAATGTGGTATGCACTGAATTAAGCGTGTAGCGGGTTATTTAACAGTGTGCACCACATTTTTAAAGTTATTTCGAATAGACTGATAAAATATTACAGTTATTTCTTATAATATAATTCTAAATTCTATTTTATAAATGCGTAAATCACGAATCTTTGATGACAGTATGGTAACATGAAAAAAATGTGTCTATGATATGATAAACAAAATGATGTCATCCAATCAGAAGATGTGTTACATTCAAAATTTAAATTATATAAAAATAGTGCACAATGTTGATTGTTCTATCCGTATCATTGTCACAAATTACCTATCATATCTTTTTTAAAATCACTGAAAACTGACAATGACCATATATGGAAACGTTGTTAATAAATAGTATCAGATATATGGCATTTAAGGAAAACAAATGAAGTGTATTTAAGTATAATATCTTCTAATATACTATAAGAGAGTTTTAATGTTATAATTTGTTAAAACAAATCAGTCAAATCTAATGTCTCTCTGTCCTGAAATGTTAAGTTAACAAACAAATGCATTTACCAAACGTAAGAAAATATTTTTCTGAAGGAAGTTTAAGGAGATTCCAGTATTTTGGCACAAAAAGGCTATAATTAAATATATTATCAACTATTAAAAATTGATAACTGGAATATCCTTTAAATAAAAGAAACAAAACAAAACAAAAACCAAACAAAACTATTCTTAGTAATAGAAAAGCACCTGTTCTCTCTGTGATTGATTACATGTAACTAACTTCTTAAGTTGTGAGCGGTCTGGGAGAGAAAAATAAAATGAAATAAATTATAAAATCCAACTAATCATAAGAACATATCAAGTGTCAGATGTATGTAAAGTAATATGCTTCAAGTAACAACTTCAAACAAGAATGTGTCCACAGTACACGGATGCCCCACTCGCACTATCATTTTCTATGTTTACTTGACCGTGAAATTGGAATAAATTCTCTAATTTGGCATTAAAATTAGAATGATCTTATCGAAGGGAACATGTATACTAAGTTTCAAGTTGATTGGACTTCAACTTCATCAAAAACTACCTTGACCAAAAACTTTAACCTGAAGTGTAACAGACGGACGAACGAACAGACGGACAGACAGACAGACAGACGGACGGACGAATGAACGGACATACGGACGCACAGACCAGAAAACATAATGCCCCTCTACTATTGTAGGTGGGGCATAAAAAGTTCAAGTGATATGTTCTTGTATTTTAATTTAAGTAAAAGGAAATAAATCTCTTTCACATTGGAAAATATAAGAAGTATTAATTGATGATGGAGATCATTAGTTATTTGGTCCATCTTTTATAATCTTTGTCTTTTTATTTGTATACAGTTTGAAATATTTTATTTTCATATATTTTCAGAGCTTCAATCAAAAAGTGGATTGAAAGTGTACAGAATTCCTACAGAGTAACCTCCCGGTCTTTTATGAATACGTTTAAAGATCAACAAGTCCTGAATACCAATTTACATTGGCCTACCACTAATGGTTCCACTTGAACTGACCTAATCACAAATTAATACATAACTTTCAAAAATTTTCAAAGTCAATAGACCATGACTGAGGGGGCGTAGCCAAATTATCTCCATGGAAATGAGATATGCCAATGCTGATACAACTGCATACCAAATATGATTGACCTACCACTAGTGGTTCACCATAAACTATACCTTATCACAAACTAATACATTTTTGGCACCATTGCTGCCGCCACCGGAAACAGCATACCTATGTCTAGCTTTTTGACTCCATCAAGGAAAGACAATAAATCAATTTGACAATAAGACATCCCTATTTAACAGTACAGTCAAGTTAATCAAAATTTTTGGTCTTTAATCTAAAGTGAGGGCAATAATTATACTACAGCCTGTGTCACTCACCTTGGTCTATGTGAATATTTAACAAAGAATTTTTTGTAGTGGAGACTCAGACAAGACCAATACGGCCTACTGCATTTCTCTCGATGACCATTGGTACAAGAAATTTACAGTGAGAATTTGTCTTAAATATCAATGGGTTATTCATTTAAGAATTTAAAAATCAAGCAGAATTACAACATCATTTACCTTTGTCTACAAATTTTATGTATGCTTGCAAATCACCGGCCTTCTTTTTAAACTTTTTCATTTCAAACTTCAGGTTTGCAATTTTGAAATCTTCTGGATTGTCAACAACACTGTATCCAGAAGAACAAATTGTCATAATCTGTAGCTTATAATTGCCCTGAAAATATTCATTAACTTTCTTCATCCAGTAGACACCAGTAGACTTGATTGGCACTGTAATAGATATCTTCCCAGATAATATGTCTTCTGATGTAGGGAAAACTCTTTTCACAGCTGTTTCATACTTATCCAAAATTTGGATTTGTAACTGCACTTGTATATCCTATATATAAAATTAATAAAGAAAAAAATGAAAGACACTTTCATGCAAGGTTTGTTGTACGAGTATTCCCTATACTATAGGAGAAAATTTGGAAGATTTGGATATGCAATATCGATTTTATATCAGATACAAATCTAGGACTTTACAGTACTTCATAATATAATAGATGACTGTATAAAAATGACCCGGCTGATATACATGTAATAGTGAAAAATTTGTAAGGGGTTCCGCGGAACCCAGTGTCTCGTCTACTTTTGCTGTAACTCCCAGGCTCAACAACTAGAGGCTCTAAAGAGCCTGTGTCGCTCACCTTGGTCTATGTGCATATTAAACAAAGGACACAAATGGATTCATTACAAAATTGTATTTTGGTGATGGTGATGTGTTTGAAGTTCTTACTTTACTGAACGATTTTGCTTCTTACAATTATATCTATCATGAACTTTGCCCATTAGTAACAGAGAACTATATTTGGTAAAAATTTACATAAATTTACCAAATTAATGAAAATTGTTAAAAATTGACTATAAAGGGCAATAACTCCTTAAGGGGTCAATTGACCATTTAGGTCATGTTGACTTATTTGTAGATCTTACTTTGCTGAACATTATTGCTGTTTACAGTTTATCGCTATCTATAATAGTATTCAAGATAACCAAAAACGGCAAAATTTCTTTAAAAATTACCAATTGGAGGGCAGCAACCCAACAACCAGTTGTCCAATTCATCTGAAAAATTCAGGGCAGATAGATATTGACTTGATTAACAATTTAACTTCTTGTCAGATTTGCTCTAGATTCTTTGGTTTCATAGTTATAAGCCAAAAGCTGCATTTTACCCCTATGTTCTATTTTTAGCCGTGGCGGCCATCTTGGTTGAATGGCCAGGTCATCGGACACATTTTTCAAACTAGATACCCCAAAGATGATTGTGGCCTAGTAGTTTCAGTGGAGATTTTGTAAAAGATTACTTAGATTTATGAAAAATGGTTAAAGATTGACTATAAAGGGCAATAACTCCTAAAGGGGTCAACTGACCATTTTGGTAATGTTGACTTATTTGTAGATCTTACTTTGCTGAACATTATTGCTGTTTACAATTTATCTCTATCTATAATAATATTCAAGATAATAACCAAAAACAGCAAAATTTCCTCAAAATTACCAATTCAGGGGCAGCAACCCAACAACCGATTGACCGATTCATCTGAAAATTTCAGGGCAGATAGTTCTTGACCTGATAAACATTTTTATCCCATGTCAGATATCCTCAAAATGCTTTGGTTTTTGAGTTATAAGCCAAAAACTGCATTTTACCCCTATGTTCTATTTTTAGCGGTGGCGGCCATCTTGGTTGGTTGACCAGGTCACGCCACACATTTTTTAAACTAGATACCCCAAAGATGATTGTGGCTAAGTTTGGATTAATTTGGCCCAGTAGTTTCAGAGGAGAAGATTTTTGTAAAAGATTACTTTAATTTACGAAAAATGGTTAAAAATTGACTATAAAGGGCAATAACTCCTAAACGGGTCAACTGACCATTTTGGTCATGTTGACTTATTTGTAGATCTTACTTTGCTGAACATTATTGCTGTTTACAGTTTATCTCTATCTATAATAATATTCAAGATAATAACCAAAAACAGCAAAATTTCCTCAAAATTACCAATTCAGGGGCAGCAACCCAACAACCGATTGACCGATTCATCTGAAAATTTCAGGGCAGATAGATCTTGACCTAATAAACATTTTTATCCCATGTCAGATTTCCTCAAAATGCTTTGGTTTTTGAGTTATAAGCCAAAAACTGCATTTTACCCCTATGTTCTATTTTTAGCCGTGGCGGCCATCTTGGTTGGTTGACCAGGTCACGCCACACATTTTTTAAACTAGATACCCCAATGATGATTGTGGCCAAGTTTGGTTTGATTTGGCCCAGTAGTTTCAGAGGAGAAGATTTTTGTAAAAGTTAACGACGACGGACGACGGACGACGACGACGACGGACGCCGGACGCAAAGTGATGGGAATAGCTCACTTGGCCCTTCGGGCCAGGTGAGCTAAAAATGAGGAAAACAATCAATAACAATATTCCTCTTGATACTATCTTTTGATTGTAAGAAGCTTCTGTCCAAGTTTGGTAAAAATTTCAGGATAGTTTATGAATCGAATAAATAATTTAAAAACTTTAACTGCAGACTGTATGTAATGTTAACTGGAAGAAAAACTAAGTCCATTTATAAATAAAATACAGATACACAAGTACCAAATATTAACAAAATTTCCTTTCTAGATACTAGCTTTTGATCATAAACAAGCTTCTGTCCAAGTTTGGTACAAATTTAAAATAGTAAAAGAAAGTCATTAAATTTTTTAATAAACAGCTGCGCCATGAGCGCATGATACGCCCGACGTCTTATGTGGAAGTCTTATGCAATGCAATAATCATAAATAGTTTATGAGAAAGTTTTAAGCAATAACCAGATATTGTTTTAGAGACACCGCTGGACATGTGTTTTTTTTACAAAAACTAAATATTACCAAAATAAAATTTTGAATCAGATCTTTAGATTAATATATCAAAGAAGTGTGTAAAGTTTTAAGCAATAATCATAACTTATTTTTGAGATACGGCGCGACATGTAAAAAACCCTCCCCTGTTTTACAAAATACTCAATAACTCAGAAATAAAATTTTGAATAATCACCAAAAAGTATACAGATCTTTAGATTAATAGAACAAAGAAGTGTGTAAAGTTTTAAGCAATAATCATAATTCATTTTTGAGATACGGCACAACATGTAAAAAAAAACCCTCCCCCTTTTTTACAAAATACTAATAACTCAAAAATGAAATTTTGAATCATCACCAAAAAGTATACAGATATTGAGATTAATATAACAAAGACATGTGTAAAGTTTTAAGCAATCATCATAAATAGTTTTTGAGATATGGCGCGACATGTAAAAAAAACCTCCCCCTTTTTTACAAAATACTCAATAACTCAAAAATGAAATTTTGAATCATCACCAAAAAGTATACAGATATTGAGATTAATATAACTAAGAAGTGTTTAAAGTTTTGAGTCTTAATCAAGAATTGTTTTTAAGATACAGTGCGACATGTGAAAAAAACACACCCCTGTTTTAGTTATAAAGTGCCGTAACTCAAAAAGTTTAAATCTTATTTTCACCAAAAAGTATACAGATCATTTGACCATCATAAGAAACAACTATATTAAGTTTCATGAAATTTGGATAAGTTGTTCTCAAGTTACGGTGCGACATGTTTACGCCGGACAGACGGACAGACGGACGGACAGACAGACAGACAGACGGACACCGGACATTTGTATACCATAATACGTCCCGTCAAAATTTTGACGGGCGTATAAAAATTTAACCACAGAGTGAATGTGTTGTTTCCTGGCAGAAAAACTAAGTCCATTTAAAAGTATAATACGGAAAAAATGAATTTATTTTTTTTTACAAAATTTACTTCTGGATACCATCTTATGATCATAAACAAGCTTCTGTTTAAGTTTGGTACAAACCCAGGATAGTTAAAGAAAGTTATTAAAATTTTAAAAACTTTAACCACAGAGTGAATGTAATGTTTCGCCGCAGAAAAACTAAGTCCATTTATAAATAAAATACAGAAAAAATGGAATTTTATTTTTACAAAATTTACTTCTGGATACTATCTTATGATCACAAACATGCTTCTGTCCAAGTTTGGTAGAAATCCAGTATAGTTTAAGAAAGTTATTAAATTTTCAAAAA
The DNA here is from genome assembly GCF_963676685.1 of Mytilus edulis. NCBI lineage: Eukaryota > Metazoa > Mollusca > Bivalvia > Mytilida > Mytilidae > Mytilus > Mytilus edulis. The sequence goes on from NC_092357.1 coordinate 20,103,837, forward strand.
CATTAACCACAGAGTGAATATTTATTGACGCCACCGACGACGCCGACGGAATGTAGGATCGATCGCTTAGTCTCGCTTTTTCGACTAAAGTCGAAGGCTCGACAAAAATGGATATTAGGTACAAAAATGTATCATCATCACATCATTGTCAAAATCCAGTAGAAAAATGCCAAATTATGATAAGAAATTAAGGAAAAATGAGCTGGCCCAGATTTGAAAGATACTGAAGAGGATTATGAATTTATAAATAAATGTAAGTATCTTTGTTTTTATGATTGTGTTGCTCACCTTGTCAGAAAATTGTGTTAATGAGCTTGTTGGAAAGAATTTGTTTTTCTAAATTATTTCAGGCATGCAGAAAGCTTCAATTGATGTTGACCCATACTGGCATTTCCCATTATGAAGTTATTAAGGAGATGTAGGATATATTGCTTTTAGATATTTAAAATAATTCAATCGGTTGAAACAGCCTAGGTATTTATAATCAGATCTTGTAGTTTGACTTATCATTGAGCTTAGGTACTAAGTTTGAAGAAGTTGTTACAGCAACTTCATCAAAAAGGACTTTAACGTGATACCAGACAGAAAAAATGACAAAAGGATACCTAGAGGGACACACAGAACGAAACATATAATTCACCTCTAATATCAAAGGTGATGCATAAAAAGTTATCAAATACTAAACCACCAAAATATTTTACCTCTTTTATCTCTTTCATCTTCAAATCTGGCTTCACGCAGCTTTTTTTTGGTGGTGAAGCTTCAGATTTGTTAGTGAGAAATCGTTTTCTCAAAGCTTCCAGACTTTTGCTGCCATCTACAAAAAGGAAATAAATCTATATCCTGGCCAAATTATTTCTGATTTTTGTTTGGTTTAAACAGAAAAAAACAAAAAGTTCCCTCTGATGTCGGTTCGCAGGGTTAAAGTTTCAAAATCATTTATGATTTATAATATTTCTAATCTGTTCATATTCGACAAAATTATATTCCAAAAACAATGAACTAAAAACTAAATTTACCTTGAATTACCACAGAAAAGCAGTCAAAATAACTATATATGATGGCTTTTCAAGCAATTAAATGAATGATTAGTATTATTCTATATAAGCATAATAAACAACAGTAGGAAAGAAAATGAAGCTTGTGTTCAAATGATAAGTAAAGAGCTGCTAAACTAATGCCTCCTAAATGGTAATGGAGATGAATTCTATATTTTGCTGATATGTAAAAATGAAAATATTGTGTCATTTTAAAAGAAACAATCACATACCTATGTACTACACAGCTCATCCGAGCTCGTCAAGTTTGAAGGTTTACTGTCTTATTGTTATACTGAACTATACAAAATTCAATTTTTAAAAGCTTTCATCAGAACAGTCAAAGCAATTTTTTGAATTATGTCATATCCAACTATATATATATAATAACAAAAAATTTGCAAAAAGCAAATTTACAGATCTAACATTGTTGGAACATCCCATGCTACTGAGATATTGTGACACCAAATCGCCTGCACTGTAGCCGTCCTGCTAGACAATACAACCACCTGGGCTTCATAAAAATGAAACTTACGGTGAACGGGTGTGACCTTTCCGCGCCAGTTTTAATCTAGCGTCGTACTACAGTACATTATATATAAGGCATGAAGAAGTTATTCTTACAGATCAGCTAAACTATCTGTAGTAAAGCAAATAATTATATTCATAAGTACGTCTGAGTAAGTGACAACTCTTCAACCGATTTATCATTCGGATCACTAGCAGTGATGGTGCTACATGGCTGTGTAAATAATGTATATATACAACTTGTCTAAACATCAACCCAGCAATGTTAGATCTGTAAATTTGCTTTCGCATTATCACTGTGGGAATCTAAAGAGCTATGAAATGACTTTAATAATAATCATCTGTCATGTTATTCACATTGTATTGTATTTTTGACCTTATGGTACACGTTTGTATGTGTGTCTGAGTAATTTCTAATAAATCTTATCAAATCATACTTTCATTTAGGTACAAAATATGTGTACATGTATCGTTCTTTGACCTGAAATTGTTATCTTTTACATTCATGACTTTAGACTTGGAGAGTTGTCTCATTGGCACTCGTACCACATCTTCTTATATCTTTATAAAATTTTATAGCAGTGAACCTCCTTAATAATTAAAAAAGAGTCTGTATCTTGAATCAATTCAGATTAAATGTCATATAGGAAAAGTCTGTCAGTTCAATTCAATCTTGCCTATCATTTCTTTGCAAGGCTCATCCAGCATTGCTTTTTTTGGCCAAGTTTTTTTTTTGGGGTCCAATCAGTTCATTTCAAAGTGGGTCTCATTGGGGTCTAAGCGTGACGTGGGATTGCCGATTTTTTGTAAGCGTGACACATGACAGTCAAATTATTGTGTCGTGAAAACGGGAAATGAGGTCTTGCGGGACCCGGGAAATGACAAAACTAGCTCACCTTGGTCTATGTGAATATTAAACAAAGGAAGCAGATGGATTCATGACAAAATTGTGTTTTGGTGATGGTGATATATTTGTACATTTTACTTTACTGAACATTCTTGCTGCTTACAATTATCACTTTCTATAATGAACTTGGCCTAGTAGTATCTGTGGAAAATGTTACCAGTAGTAAAAATTTAATAATTTTATGAAAATTGTTTAAAATTGACTATAATGGGCAATAACTCTTTAGGGGTCAACCAATCATTTTGGTCATACTGACTTATTTGTAAATCTTACTTTGCTGAACATTACTGCTGTTTGCTGTTTACAATAGTATTCAAGATAATAACCAAAAACAGCAAAATTTCCCAAAAATTACCAATTCAGGGGCAGCAACCCAACAACTGGTTGTCTGATTCATCTGCAAATTTCAGGGCAGATAGATCTTGACCTGATAAACAATTTTATCCAATGTCAGATTTCCTCTAAATGCTTTGGTTTTTTAGTTATAAGCCAAAAAACTGCATTTTACCCCTATGTTCTATTTGTAGCCATGGTGGCCATCTTGGTTGGTTTGGCGGGTCACGCCACACATTTTTGAAGCTACATACCCCAATGATGATTGTGGCAAAGTTTGGTTTAATTTAGCCCAGTAGTTTCAGAGGAGGAGATTTTTGTAAAAGTTAACGACGACGGATGCCGGACACCAAGTGATGAGAAAAGGTCACTTGGACTTTTAGGCCAGGTGAGCTAAAAACAGGTATGAAATATACTCATTTTTGGTGGATTTGAAAAAATGTCTGTATACAAATGATATAGGCCCATATCATTTCAAAGATGATTCATTTCACATTTTGCACATGCTTAACAAGACAGTCTAGCACACTTCATCATAAGTCTACAAACCTGACGATAATTCGGTTGGCATTAAGCTGTCACATTCTGCAAGAAAAACATTTAAATAAATATTAAGTTAAGGTAGCACAATACAAAGATTTTTTCATCCCCAATCAGACAACTTTAAACTGATGTAATTCATTTCACCCGTCTTTATATTTTATAAATGAGGTACCAAAAGAAAGAAGAAAGATTAATCTTTCAAATTGTGAAAATTTCATTATGACATAATTATTACATAATTAATTATTATGTAATTAGTTGCTATATTGTGATGTCCACACTTGAATGAATTTAGCGTCTTTATTCTTCATAGCATCCCCAAATATTTTATAGATTCTTGTACAACACAGCTTGACCTCCAAAACTGTGTCTCAGATTTCCAAAAGCATCAATAGAACAAATTTTATACCCAATTGAATTTAGTGGTCTCTTATGAATTGATGTTGCAAACTTCATTGAAGATTTATGAGAGAATGAAATGCAATAGGAAAAATCTGAGACACAGTTTTGGAGGTCAAACTGTGTTGTGCAAGAATCTATAAAATATTTTGGGATGCTATGAATAACAAAGAAGCTAAATTCATTAAAGTGTGGACATCACAATATAGCAACTAATTACATAATAATTAATTATGTAATAAATATATCATAATGAAATTTTCACAATTTGAAAGATTAATCTTTCTTCTTTCTTTTGGTACCTCATTTATAAAATTTAAAGAAAGATGAGTGGAATTACATCAGTTTAAAGGTGTCTGATTGGGGATGAAAAAATCTTTGTATTGTGCTACCTTAAATGAGTGGTCCTACACAGTCCAGTAAATTTGCCAACCTAATTACTGTATTTGATCATATGAACATTTAAATAATACAAATTTATTTACACAATAACCATGATACAGTTAGGCCACACAAATTAAATTTCTTATTGTAAAGATTTTTGAAATTCAAAAATTGGGGCGAGCCATTTGAATTTTTTTATAAAACAATATTTAATTTGCTAATTTTTAAGGCAAAGCTGGAACCCATTGGTGGCCTTTGGCTGTCATGCTGTTGTCTATTCTGTGGTAGGGTTGTTGTCTCTTTGCCACATGCATTCCTCATTTCCATTCTCAATTTTATATGGTAATATTTAAATTTGATTTATCACTTGCATTTTGATTTTTTTTTAATTTATGAAGTACTTTTTCCCTGTTCACCAAGAAATAATTGAATAATAAGATGTGGTATATGTATGTGTGCCATTGAGAAAATTACCCATCCAAGTCATAATGAAGTAGGAAACAACCCCTTATTGTTATAAATAGCCTTTGAAGAGGGGTCACTTTAAGTTTTGGTAAAAAAAATCGCTTTTAAGTACTAACATGACTAAAGGGATCATCAGACACTATATATATCTGGTATGAAATGGTCTACTTTTCAAAGAATTTTATAATATTCCTGGACTTTAACATGTATAATTTTCTTTTATATTATTCAAAATAAGTGGACTCCTCTTTTAAAAAAGTTATCCCCCTTATAAGTTTTTATATTAACTTTTCTACAACAGTAAAATGGCCCTTTCATGAGAGAGGGTTGTTCCCAACCTGATAATAACAAATACAGGTGATAGACATATTACATGTATGGCATGTTTTACAAGGCTTTGACCCAGACCAGACAGCAAGCTATATGAAAAGCTATATGGGACTCCAAAATTACTAGTGTAAACAATTTAGAAAGAAATTATATAGTACATATGCAGCAGGTATGGATAATTTTGTTCCGCCACATATATAGAGGATCCAAGGACCCTGTCTCACTCAGCTGATGTTGTTATTTACAATTGATGCATAAAATAATGGATAGTTTTGCAAAATAGTGTCAGAGATAACCAATAGAATTTCCATAACAACATGTACATGTAGTTTCTTCCATTTACAAGCTGATTTAATAATTCATAATGTGACCAAGCACAGAATCCTCTATAAACTGGTGGTCCCCAGATTTGACAATCAAATATTTTAAATGACTTATATATGACTGGTTATTTTTTGCAATAGATATTATAGATTATTATAGTGAGGACCAGTAGGTTTTCTTGTAGGAACATCAGGAAAAAATATTTTCAAGAACTCTTGTCTGCAAGCATGCATTCCACAACTCACTGGTCAATGATTTTTAGTATTTCAGATCTTATCAATTAAAGATATATTACCATAGCTATCTTTTTTTTTTGTTCTAACCAAAACCATATTTGGCTATGAGTGAATATAATTTTATTTATTCATAATTTTTATTATTCATTACTTTGCACCCCTTCAAATTAAAACAGATCTGGAGACATTGTTCATTGTATACATTGACCTTATTAAAATTTACCTTTTATAATGATAAATTGTTACTCATAAAATATTATATTTTTTTAACTAATATTAAAAAAATTAAGTCAAACAGTCCTAGAATGAAGATGGAAGATTTGCTTAAAATTGGTGTAAGGAAGATATTTTTTGAAGCAAACTTTACAAATATATCTTTTCATTATTAAGTCTTTTAAGTTTTTGCAGTGAACATTTACATATAATTGTCAATATTTTTTTTTATACATAAATAACTAAGTTAAGAAGATGTTAAGTTCCATGTCATTTGCTCTCGTAGTGGAAAGTCGTCTCATTTGCAATTATAACCGCATCTTCTTAACTTAGTTATTTATGTATAAAAAAAAATATTGACAATTATATGTAAATGTTCACTGCAAAAACTTAAAAGACTTAATAATGAAAAGATATATTTGTAAAGTTTGCTTCAAAAAATATCTTCCTTACACCAATTTTAAGCAAATCTTCCATCTTCATTCTAGGACTGTTTGACTTAATTTTTTTTATGCATGAACCCAAAAATGCAATCTTCATGTTTATACAAAAATTGCAAAAGACGACAGACCCTATCAGTATAATATAGTAAAATGAAATAAAATATTCTGCACTAAATATCTTCTTTAATTTGATCATAAATTATTTTTTTCAAGATTTGTAAAATAAGAAATTTCACCAAGAGATTGATATCTAAAACAAGCTGAAATGTGTTTCCTGCTTAAATGATTTATATTATCAGTCTAACAGATAAAAGTTTACTACAAGTTTAAAGATATTAATGATTCATAACAATAAGGTCAAGGTCTGACAGATAAACCAAGCCTGACAGACTTGTACACCTTACAATCATTCCATAAACCAAATAGACATTTAGAGGCATTTTGTTTCTAGTATCTTAGATGAGGATCCACCATTTGAAAAGTTACACTGACTTATGAACCATGAACAAAGACAGATGATGCATGCCAGCCAGACATGTAAACTTTACAATCAATCTAAATAAAAGCATCTTTGGGGTTTTATATATTTCTTTACATACATGTAGGTAAATGTTGTCACTTTTATAAAAATTGTTAACTCAACACAGTTTTAATCATTTTATAGTTCATATTTTTTTTGTTTTGCACCATTGAAAATATCTACAGCTTTTTCTTGTTCAAAGAATTAACTATCATCGTTGTATGAATTTCATCAATGCATCCAAATTTGATTAAGCCATCATCCACAGCAAATTGCAAAAATCACTCTTAGTCCTGAATCTTCTCTCTTCTACTGTTGATAGTAGAATTAGCAAGCAATAGTAGTGTAATGTAATCCTAAGGGCTAGAGTTATAGCTCTGAATAACATTGTAAATATCAGTTTCATGTATACACTTCATGAATGGTTCTCTGCATCTTATTTCCCTACAAAGATATGACACAAGTACAGACAACTGCTTTATTAATTGGAGACAAACATTATGTATTTAAAGAATTACTGCATGTGTTTACTCTTAATTGTTTGATATTTGACTGTAGGGAGCATTAGGTTTGATTAGACAGTTAAAAAAAGTATTTTGACACATTGTATGTTCCTTTGGTTATTCTTGTAGTTGAGTTGCTGTCTCATTGGCATATCCATATGTTCCTTTGGTTATTCTTGTAGTTGAGTTGGTGTCTCATTGGCATATACCTACATCTCTTCAAACAGTGTAAGCTCCATGTAATGATCATACAAAAGCTTAAATCAAAAAGGTTATTGTGTATAAATTAAGTGCTTTATTTCTTCCAATTAAAGAAATTATAAAAGTGCATTGAACAAAGTTAAAACATTATATTTTTCTTAAAAATATGTCTAAATAAAATAGTTAAGTCTTAAATTATACTTAATGTTTTTTATGGAAGCATAAGACAAGACCATATATACATATACATTAGTTTCTTAAAGCCTTACAATTTCAGCATTTAAAGTCTTGAAGCATGGAAAGTCTCCTGTCCTTTGACAAATGAAATTATTCTCCTTCAGTTGTCCATAGAACCGTGGTAAATTTCGCAACTCCATCATGTTAAAAAGAAGTGCTAGAAAATACAATAATGGAATAATCATTAGTTAAAAAAATATAATATTTTATGAGTAACAATTTATCATTATAAAAGGTAAATTTTAATAAGGTCAATGTATACAATGAACAATGTCTCCAGATCTGTTTTAATTTGAAGGGGTGCAAAGTAATGAATAATAAAAATTATGAATAAATAAAATTATATTCACTCATAGCCAAATATGGTTTTGGTTAGAACAAAAAAAAAAAGATAGCTATGGTAATATATCTTTAATTGATAAGATCTGAAATACTAAAAATCATTGACCAGTGAGTTGTGGAATGCATGCTTGCAGACAAGAGTTCTTGAAAATATTTTTTCCTGATGTTCCTACAAGAAAACCTACTGGTCCTCACTATAATAATCTATAATATCTATTGCAAAAAATAACCAGTCATATATAAGTCATTTAAAATATTTGATTGTCAAATCTGGGGACCACCAGTTTATAGAGGATTCTGTGCTTGGTCACATTATGAATTATTAAATCAGCTTGTAAATGGAAGAAACTACATGTACATGTTGTTATGGAAATTCTATTGGTTATTTCAAAGTCAGTTTAAAATAAACAATTATAGATTTATCCTATCACTAAATTTTTCAAATAAAGGCAATTGTTACCATGCAGTTGTATACCGCCGTTCAAACAATCTTCATATTCAGCACTCATTGGGAATAATGTCCACTTTGCTACATTCCATTGTTTGTTTTACTTTCTCTCCAAGATGTGTAAAATTTATCTGAAAATTATAAATGACAAAATTGCAACTGTTAAAGGGGACTGTAAATAACAAACAGACGTAACTACAAGAAAGTAATAAAATTGAGAAAGGAAATGGTGAATATGTCAAAGCGACAACCACCCGACCACAGAGCAAACAACAGCCGAAGGCAACCAATGGGTCTTCAATGTAGCGAGAATTCCCGCACCCGTAGGCGTCCCTCAGCTGGCCCCTAAAATATGCATAATAGTACAGTGATAATGGACGTCATACTAAACTCCGAATTATACACAAGAAACTAAAATTTAAAATCATACAAGACTAACAAAGGCCAGAGGCTCCTGACTTGGGACAGGCGCAAAATTGCGGCGGGGTTAAACATGTTTATGAGATCTCAACCCTCCCCCTATACCTCTAGCCAATGTAGAAAAGTAAAAGAATAACAATACGCACATTTAAATTCAGTTCAAGAGAAGTCCGAGTCTGATGTCAAAAGATGCAACAAAAGAAAATAAATAAAATGACAATAATACATAAATAACAACAGACTACTAGCAGTTAACTGACATGCCAGCTCCAGATCTCAATTAAACTGATTGAAAGATTATGTCTTCATCATATGAATATCAGGTACAATCCCTCCCGTTAGGGGTTTAGTATCATACTATCATAAAATATATGAGAAGAACATAACCCGTGTCATGCCAACAACTGTTTTTTTTAGAAATAAATGTGTTTAGTTCCGATGCAAAGACCCTATCAGTGAATCAATGTTAAAGCCAAAATATGCAATCTTTAATGACCTAACAACAGTATCGTAACTATATCCCCTTTTAATAAGTCTATTTAAAGGTTTTGTTAGTTTCTGAGGAGAATACTGGCATTTTTGTGCTTTATAAAGAATATTTCCATAAAATTTTGGATGTGAAATACCTGAACGTATAAGATGTCTGCATGTTGAGTTATATTTACGAATTATTTCCTTATACCGGTGATAAAATTTAGTAAATGTTTTGACCAGTTTGTGATATCGAAAACCCTGGTGTAATAATTTTTCAGTAATACATAAATTTCTCTCGCTAAAATCTAATACATTGTTACATACACGAGCGAATCAATGCATGTACTTGAGTATGCAGTGTTTTATTTCTTTATAGGTAGTTCTTATTAATGGAGTATTTGAAAGTATATTTACAAAAACAAAGTTTCAGATATAATTACCTAGCTTTACAAATTTTTCAGGCATGGTGATTGCTACTTCCTCCGTTTGTTTTCATCTAGTTTTATCGCAAATGAAAGATAAGTCTAGAAACATTCCGAAAATATCCAACTCGTGTGTTTGCATATTTGGACACGCCCTCACATTACAATCATTCGAACCGATTGGATCCAGACTCTACATATGCATATGGAGCGTCTGGATAATCGAGACTACGTTACAGTCCGATATGCGGTTTAAATAGAACAAAAGAATTCGACCTCTTGTGTTTAGAAGGTAGAAAAGTGAAATAAACTTTGTATACGGTTGTCAAGATGTCACAAAAGTTACTTTCCGTAAAGTCATTATAAATATTTGCATTCACGTTGTTTAATTTTCATATTGTACAATTGTAAACAATGCAACTTGCAAACGATCGTTTTTAAAACGACCATAAGTCAAGCTGTTACGTCATTTAGGGGGTCTCCTTAAAAACTGCTACTTTTTTTTGCCCGACATAGAAAAAAATCTGGGGAAAATTACAAAAATTGAGAAATGAATTGTCAATCGTTTAAGACCATTCCTAAAGTGGCACACCTAAAATTGACATTTGGACGCAATTTCTAAGTTGGATGTAATATGACGGGGTTTTGTTAATTAATTTACGCATCGAACACACCCGTCCTATATATGTAACATCACATGACTTTTAAGTGATTAAAACTCTTTTCTTTTAATAATATTTGCATGTTTGCACATGTTTTTTTTCTTAAACAATTACATTTACACAGTCATAATTTCTGTATTATTTAAAAAAGTTTTGTTACACATTTTGTTACATCTTAGTTATACAGTAACCCGGATTGGTTGATCATTGTGAAGTTGCATATATTTATATCGTTGTATTCCTTTTGTTTGTGTTAACCAATTGTCGTTCGGAATTATTTTTTATACATCATTTATTGATCTTGCAATTTCTTGTAATTTAGTTTGCGTCTTATTTCTTCGGTGTCATATTTTGGCTATGTTTGTGTTCGATCATACAGTATGCAAAATCGGTAGTTGCCCTCGAATGGATTTTTTTTTTAATTTCTTGTGACTCTTTGCGTCTTATTTGTTGATTGCAGTTTTTGTTTTGTGTCATGTGGAGATATGGTGTGATTTTGTTTTTCTTTTGATGTGTTTGCATCTTAGATTGGGATTGCACTGAGTTATTTCATGATTTCTTTTGTGCTATATTTTCGATACATTTTTATTGTCCCACCTACGATAGTAGAGAGGCATTATGTTTTCTGGTCTGTGCGTCCGTTCGTCCCGCTTCAGGTTAAAGTTTTTGGTCAAGGTAGTTTTTGATGAAGTTGAAGTCCAATCAACTTGAAACTTAGTACACATGTTCCCTATGATATGATATTTTTAATTTTAACGCCAAATAAAAGACCCCAATTACACGGTCCACTGAACATGTAAAATGATAGTGCGAGAGGGGCATCCGTGTACTATGGACACATTCTTGTTAGTCTATCTTATAGCATCTTACAATTGGCTCACTCTATTTTTCTCATACATGCTCACTATTTCAAGTCAAGTACTATAGTAGTACACCGGTGTCTTCATATTTCATGTACTACACATGCGTATATATATTACTCGAATGTGAAACATGCAACAATACTCTACCAAAGCAAGCCAGGAAACAATCCATCAACAAGTAAGTAAGTTTATCATTTAACTTTAAAGCGGGTATGGTTTTCTTGTCTGAGCGCGACCATTTATTGTCCGCCTCCACCAATCAAATATTTTTTTCTTTCAAAACTTAACACTATAAGGTTTTTGAAGATCAGAGTTCATAATATTTTTTCTGGTTTTAAATTTTGCCTGACAACAATATTTTTCCGAACGAATTTTGGATCAGACGATATTTTTTTTGAATGAATCTTACCCCTCACTCTTTTTCACAATTTGAAGTTAAATTTTCGTTCCCGTATGTAAATAACCAGCACAAAGACTTTCATTTTTTTATATATACATTTGAAGACTTCCATCGCACTGTTCAAACCAAAATTCAGTGGGGGATCCAGAATTTTACATTAGGGGGTGGGGGGCTGACTGAGCTAAGGGGAGCTCGCTACAGTCATGCTTCAGTGATTCAACATGTTTTCCCGACGAAAGCCCCACCCCCGAATCCGCCTATATTCTTGAAAACGTTGTTCTTATACATACGTACCTCCATTTTATTGTCTCAAGTCTTCAGTCTTTGCACCAAACACTTACAATTAACCAAGCCATTGCTAAGACTGTGCTTAAAAGAGCAGCGGCTTGGGTTAAAATTGTATTTACTAGACAGTTTTTGATAATCTGTTACAGTTTTGTACAAGAGTTAGTCCTTTGTTGTTTAAATAGTAAAAACGAAACTATTATGATGTTATGGGAAATATCGAGTTTGCTTGATATTGACAAATCAAAAATTCAAGTCACATGGAAATGTTTGGGATGCTTAAACCTTTGACATATTTTGTAAGTTAAAAAATTAATATACTAATTTAAAGACCTTTTTTGGGTGTTAACATTTACGGTTGACTAGCATATTTTATGTAGAATGTACAACCTGTTTTATTTAAAAAAAAAAAAGATGATTCTAAACGACAACGAAAATTAAGCATATACTCTTTATACTGTTCTTGAACAGGGCTCCAATTTAAAAAAAAAAAGGAGGGTTCAGATGATCAAGTTCTTTGAAGAAGGATAAAGGGGAAACCAATGGCACTGCTATATCATCTCAGAAATTATATAAATTATTACCATCAGTATTACAAGGCTATGAAGGATGCATTCACATCTCTTCTGTTATGGATACATTTGACAAATTATGTATATAAAAAAAAACAAGTTCTTTTTGTGGCATAACTTTATTCATATAGATTATTTCTCCCATATATCTTTATATATTGCTTTCTTTAGTTCAAATTGGAATCTTAGATAAGCATATGGTACTTTAAAACCTCTCCTCTCTGTTCTATGCCTCTGGTCGACATGTGTACTTCAGAATAATTCCTGACTGTCAGATGTATAGCAGAACTTTCACATAACTTCTTGATAAAACTGCTGTCTATCTCCTTTTTTGACACTGCAAACATAAAAATCGAACAGGCAATTAAAGAGGGGGTTACATCCACATGTTCCACGTACAAACGGATCGGAACTAAGAGCTCTTTCCCGGATCTGCCACTGGATTTATACATCAGATGCATCACAAAATATAAACATGTTATTAAATATACTAGAATATGAAATAAAGAAAAATATAAATCGAAAATGTTGAATTATAATTTATGTCTACGAAACCCAAAGTTCCTACCTAATTGGCCATGTTTTCAAATCATATCAAATGTTTTCATTGGTGAGGGCCCTCATGGGGTTTTTGATTATGTGATTACTTGGCCGTTTTTGTAATGATTATTTGATTATTAAGCCAAATATTTCATGATTATTTGATTACCTAGGACTGTATTTTTAGTTTATGATTATTTGATTACTAAAGATAAGCAAATATTTAATGATTATGTGATTATATTGGCAAAAAAATGGTGATTATGTGATTACTAGGACCCCCCCCATGAGGGGCCTCATTGGTCTTCACATGTTAGAATAATGTAGGTTATTGCATATTCTTCATAGCTGTATCTTGAACTAATGAATTGAAAAAGAGGGGATGGATATACGAAATAAACATTTGTCTGTATTTTCAACATATCTAACAAACATGTGAAAAAAATTAGTTTTAGAATACGAAATATCTCTCTCATTCTGTAAACAGATATTGTAGGAGTGTTAAGGTATTTTGGTGTTTTTAAAAGCCCCCCTTTTTTGCAATATACACCACAAAAAAACATTAAGTTAGGATAAAAAACTAATAAACGATAGTCCTATAATGTAAGGCTTCAGAGTTTCATTTCATTTACATTCAACATGTTTATCGGATTGTTTTTACTATCAATGTTGAACCGTTATTTTTATCGGATTTTTTTTTTTAACTACCAATGTCGAACCGTTGAACCGTTCAACATTGATAGTAAACACAAATTCGATAAAAAATGTTGAATGTAAATGATATGAACCTCCGGTCTTATATTAAAGGACAATACATAAGACTTCTGAGATTCATATCATTTACATTCAACGGTTTTATCGGATTTTTTTTTATTACTATGAACCGTTCAACATCAATAGTAAAAAAAAATCCAATATAAAAACGTTGAATTTAAGTGGTATGAACCTCCGAAGTCTTATATTATAGCACTACGGTAAATAGAATAATTGAAATTCAGTTAATTGAGTGTGGGAGGCTATTTTAATCCACTTTATTATATAATGTTACATTGTAACAAACCTATCGAACACACCGTGAAAAATAACATTATCTCCCCTGGAAATGCTTAACAACAAGATACAAAAAGCTGCTACCTTTTTTCCCTATATCACATAATTATGAAAACACATTACATAGATAGGGAATACTGTGCTTGTGCACACGGTTGAATGTGTAGGTGGCACACTCAGAACGATCGTCTCTAGATTTTTTTTTAAAATTCGTCCCGGCCTTTCCGGGTTCACGTAGCAACACGTTTCTTTCCTTTCCAGCTATTCCTGATTATGAATAAATCCTAAACATGCATTTATTCCAAAGCAACAACTATTAAACAACTCACCTATACCAATGGTGATCGTCTAATTCCTAGCTGATTCCTTTAATCGTACCTTTCTTGACGACACCCATCGTTGTAGCGTCTACCATTGGAGGTACCGAAATTAGATGATTTGACAGGAGAGCGAAATAAACAAGGGGAGCAATTTTATCGAACCGCATTCCGGACTGGTTATAATTGACCCAGATACACACAGTGCACAGTGGTCGTTTTAAAACAAATATAATTGCGTCGTCAAGGGCCATCAAGGGACCATATCAAAGACGTAGATAACAACCTGTTAAGACCTGTATAAATGACCGAAAACTTTCGAGACGTTCCGAGAATTTTATTCTGACTTCCGGCCGAGAGATATCGAGTGGCCCATGGACACATCCAAAACTCGCCAATATATAAGCAATTAAGCAGATTACCAGATGACAAATTAGTAATAACAATAGATTGAAAGAGTAATTAGTGTCCGAAACGTATATTGTGAATTATAGTCTAAACTGTCACAGAGAATAAATAAAGAGATAAATAGAGTAAATGCATTTAAGACCTTTGTCCAAGATTATGACACATAATCCGTATAAAACACTTATGCCTAAATTTACGACAAAGTCTAGAATAATAAAATAAATGCAAAACCTAAATAAACAAAAAACAATTGAAATACTAAAATGTTGTTTAAAAACTAATTTCATTGCACTGTCCAAATTTTTCGGTTATTTATTCCCGCAGCCCCTAAAGACACGTCCCGGGTCTTGCTATTCATCTGAAAATGTTTCGAAGGTTTCTTCTATGGTTGTGACGTCCTCTGTATCGATAGTTTTGATTTGAATGATTATCTTCACTTGTATTTTTCCGAATATCGTCCAGTTCGTCTTCAAGTGTGGTGATTCGATCCCGCATATGTTGTTTGTCGCGCTGTAATTTGTATTGCTGGTCGATTGCTTCACATCTTTGATCGTAAATCCGAAGATTAGCCTCTTTAAGATCAGTAATGCTTTCCCGTAATTTTTCCATATCTTTTTGATCATCTGTTTTCTGCTTTCGAAGTTTTGCTAGATTGCTAACAATACTGGTATGCTTTTGATTTAACTCTTTAAATTTCTTTTCATAGTGTACACTTTTGATTTTAAATCTTACTCTCTCTGAATTCACTCGGTTATGCCTGAGTCTAACGTTATCTATAAATTCCTTATTATAATCTAAGGTTGGAAAGAAGTCCAGCAGTTCAGTAGTGTTAAGTTCCGCACAAGGAAAAATCGACATAGCTTTTTGTTCTTTGAATATCCTCATTCTTTCTCCGTCGCGCCTTAATTTCGATTTGGATTTAAATTTAACAACTTTAACGTCCGGCTGTCTGTGAAAGTTACACATTCTGGCGAAATGTCCAAAATTTCAGCACTTATAGCAAAATGACATTTTTGCTATACATTGTCTAAAATGAAATTGATTGTTCACAGTCTTCCCACAAAACTTACATAGGCAGTTGTCCATATGTTGAAAATTTCTTTTCTGAAAGGTAGTTCCATGTTCAGGCATCTGGTATCTCCAGTCTCGGCCAAAATTTCTGGTTCTCTGCGTATCCATTTTTAGCTCACCTGGCCCAAAGGCTGGCCATGGTTAAAAATAGAACATAGGGGTAAAATGCAATTTTTGGCTTATAACTCAAAAACTAAAGCATTAAGAGCAAATCTGGCAGGTTAAAATTGTTTATCAGGTCAAGATCTATCGGCCCTGAAATATTCAGATGAATCGGATAACCCGTTGTTTGGTTGCTGTCCCTAAATTGGTAATTTAAAGGAAATTTTTACTGTTTTTATACGACCGCAAAATTTTTTAATTTTTCGTCGTATATTGCTATCACGTTGGCGTCGTCGTCGTCGTAGTCGTCGTCGTCGTCGTCCGAATACTTTTAGTTTTCGCACTCTAACTTTAGTAAAAGGGAATAGAAATCTATGAAATTTTAACACAAGGTTTATAACCACAAAAGGAAGGTTGGGATTGATTTTGGGAGTTTTGGTCCCAAAATTTTAGGAATTAGGGGCCAAAAAGGGCCCAAATAAGCATTTTCTTGGTTTTCGCACTATAACTTTAGTTTAAGTAAATAGAAATCTATGAAATTTTGACACAAGGTTTATGACCACAAAAGGAAGGTTGGGATTGATTTTGGGAGTTTTAGTTTAAACAGTTTAGGAATTAGGGGCCAAAAAAGGGCCCAAATAAGCATTATTCTTGGTTTTCGCACAATAACTTTAGTATAAGTGAATAGAAATCAATGAAATTTAAACACAAGGTTTATGACCACAAAAGGAAGGTTGGGATTGATTTTGGGAGTTAAGGTCTGAACAGTTTAGGAATTGGGGGCCAAAAAGGGGCCCAAGTAAGCATTATTCTTGGTTTTCGCACCATAACTTTAGTATAAGTAAATAGAAATCTTTGAAATTTAAACACAAGGTTAATGACCATAAAAAGAAGGTTGGGATTGATTTTGGGAGTTTTGGTCCCAAAATTGTAGGAATTAGGGGCCAAAAAGGGCCCAAATAAGCATTTTCTTGGTTTTCGCACTATAACTTTAGTTTAAGTAAATAGAAATCTATGAAATTTAAACACAAGGTTTATGACCACAAAAGGAAGGTTGGGATTGATTTTGGGAGTTAAGGTCTGAACAGTTTAGGAATTAGGGGCCAACAAGGGGCCCAAGTAAGCATTATTCTTGGTTTTCGCACCATAACTTTAGTATAAGTAAATAGAAATCTTTGAAATTTAAACACAAGGTTAATGACCATAAAAAGAAGGTTGGGTTTGATTTTGGGAGTTTTGGTCCCAACAGGTTTTTAGGAATAAAGGGCCCAAAGGGTCCAAAATTGAACTTTGTTTGATTTCATCACAAATTGAGTAATTGGGGTTCTTTGATATGTCGGATTTAACTGTAGATGTAGATTCTTAATTTTTGGTCCCGTTTTCCAATTGGTCTACATTAAGGTCCAAAGGGTCCAAAATTAAACTTAGTTTGATTTTAACAAAAATTGAATCCTTGGGGTTCTTTGATATGCTGAATCCAAAAATGTACTTAGATTTTTGATTATTGGCCCAGTTTTCAAGTTGGTCCAAATTGGGGTCCAAAATTAAACTTTGTTTGATTTCATCAAAAATTGAATAATTGGGGTTCTTTGATATGCCAAATCTAACTATGTATGTAGATTCTTAATTTTTAGTCCCGTTTTAAAATTGGTCTACATTAAATACCAAAGGGTCCAAAATTAAACTAAGTTTGATTTTAATAAAAATTGAATTCTTGGGCTTTTTTGATATGCTGAATTTAATCATGTACTTAGATTTTTGATTATGGGCCCAGTTTTCAAGTTGGTTCAAATCAGGATCCGAAATTATTATATTAAGTATTGTGCAATAGCAAGAAATTTTCAATTGCACAGTATTCAGCAATAGCAAGAAATCTTCAATTACACAGTATTGTGCAATACCAAATATTTTCAATTGCACAGTATTGCGCAATAGCAAGAAATATCTAATTGCACAATATTGTGCAATAGCAAGAAATTTTCAATTGATTGGAGTTATCTTTCTTTGTCCAGAATAGTAGTTGAATCAACTTAAATCATTGTTTTATACAATACACAATGTATATTCACTTTTACTACCAACTGATAAATTAAAACAATCTTTACTATTCAGTGATAACAAAGGGAAAAGGGGATGTGAGAAAAAAAAAAAGGGGGGGGGGGGGGGGCGTTAAACTTTTCTCATTTCAGATTTCATAAATAAAAAGAAAATTTCTTCAAACATTTTTTTGAGAGGATTGATATTCAACAGCATAGTGAATTGCTCAAAGGAAAAAAAGTATTTTAAGTTCATTAGACCACATTCATTCTGTGTCAGAAACCTATACTGTGTCAACTATTTAATCACAGAATTTAGAGCTGAATCCAGCTTGAATGTTGTGTCCATACTTGCCCCAACCGTTCAGGGTTCAACCTCTGTGGTCGTATAAAGCTGCGCCCTGCGGAGCATCTGGTTGGTTATTATCTTGAATATTATTATAGATAGAGATAAACTGTAAACATCAATAATGTTCAACAAAGTAAGATTTACAAATAAGTCAACATGACCGAAATGGTCACTTGACCCCTTTAGGAGTTATTGCCCTTTATAGTCAATTTTTAACCATTTTTCGTAAATCTTAGTAATCTTTTACAAAAATATTCTCCTCTGAAACTACTGGGCCAAATTAATCCAAACTTGGCCACAATCATCTTTGGGGTATCAAGTTATAAAAATGTGTCCGGTGACCCGGCCATCCAACCAAGATGGCCGCCATAGCTAAAAATAGAACATAGGGGTAAAATGCAGTTCTTGGCTTATAACTCAAAACCCAAAGCATTTAGAGCAAATCTGACATGGGTAAAATTGATAATCAGGTCAAGATCTATCTGCCCCGAAATTTTCAGATGAATCGGACAACCCGTTGTTGGGTTGCTGCCCCTAAATTGGTAATTTTAACTTTACTGTTTTTGGTTATTATCTTGAATATTATTATAGATAGAGATAAACTGTAAACAGCAATAATGTTCAGCAAAGTAAGATTTACAAATAAGTCAACATGACCGAAATGGTCAGTTGACCCCTTTAGGAGATATTGCCCTTTATAGTCAATTTTTAACCATTTTTCGTAAATCTTAGTAATCTTTTGCAAAAATCTTCTCCTCTGAAACTACTGGGCCAAATTAATCCAAACTTGGCCACAATCATCTTTGGGGTATTTTGTTTTAAAAATGTGTCCGGTGACCCGGCCATCAAACCAAGATGGCCGCCATGGCTAAAAATAGAACATAGGGGTAAAATACAGTTTTTGGCTTATAACTCAAAAACCAAAGCATTTAGAGCAAATCTGACATTGGGTAAAATTGTTTATCAGGTCAAGATGTATCTGCCCTGAAATTGTCAGATGAATCGGACAACCCGTTGTTGGGTTGCTGCCCCTAAATTGGCAATTTTAAGGACATTTTACTGTTTTGGGTTATTATCTTGAATATTATTATAGATAGAGATAAACTTTTAACAGCAATAATTATGTACAGCAAAGTAAGATTTACAAATAAGTCAAATGGCTGAAATGGTCAATTGACCCCCTAAGGAGTTATTGTCCTTTATAGTCAATTTTTAACAATTTTCATAAAATTTGTAAATTTTTACTAACATTTTCCACTGAAACTACTGGGCCAAGTTCATTATAGATAGAAATAACTATAAGCAGCAAAAATGTTCAGTAAAGTAAGAGGTACAAACACATCACCA
The DNA here is from genome assembly GCF_963676685.1 of Mytilus edulis. Taxonomy (NCBI): domain Eukaryota; kingdom Metazoa; phylum Mollusca; class Bivalvia; order Mytilida; family Mytilidae; genus Mytilus; species Mytilus edulis. Next base: position 20,123,548 of record NC_092357.1, read on the forward strand.
TCTCCAAAACACAATTTTGTCATGAATCCATCTGATTCCTTTGCGATTCAATTTTTTTTCTAGGAGTTACGCCCCTTTGAACTTATTTGCCTCACTATACTGTTGACTCCTCTCGCTTGGAATTTAAATTCCCCAAAAATACTGAACATTAGTTTGTCATCGCAGCTCCTTTGAATCAAAAATATAAAACATTAAAGAATATAGACCATAAAAGTCTAGGGTACGGCAACTTGCTCGTGTTAACAAATTTACTGTATGGCAACTTGCTAATTTTAGAATAGTTATCTACCGTCCTTTTAAAGAAAATAAAGTTCAAATAGCAAGTTTACGTTGCTTCCGCAAAGGAGTATATATATGTAACTGTACATGTCTTTAAAAAATCTTTGAGTATAGTAAATTCTTGATAAAATTGAGAATGGAAATGAGGAAAATGTCAAAGAAACACAAGGCCGACCAAATAGAAGAAACAACCCAAACGCAGCGAGAAAATTATGCACTAGGGTGGGGTGTCAGAAAAAAAAATCACAAAACTACTGAACTTAGAGGAAAATCAATTCGGAAAGTCCATAATCACATGGCAAAATCAAATAACAAAACGCATCAAAAACGAATGTCAATTCACAGATAGGAAAAAACTTAGAATTGACACTCATAATTTTTAAACACCCTCTTTCCCTTCCTTCCAAATAAATAAGGCTTAATATTGGAGTTATGCATGTGTATATTTATGGAAAGAGAATCGTCCATAGATTTGATTTCCAATAGATATAATGGTGAAATATAATCTCTTTTTTTGTGTGACCATGGCAACAATCAGCATTTATTTGATACCAAATATTGCAAAATAGGGGGTTGAACATGTCACAAAGATCTAAAAAATTTGGTCCAAAGGAAAATTTCAATCAATTAGAGTGATACCTTTCCTGAAACCATAGACATATATCTATCAAGAGGTAAAAAAAAAATCATATGCATTTCTGCTGTTTTTCCATAAAATTGAATTGAAAAGATCGAGCCTCAAATCTTTGTTGAAAAACAATACAAATTGTATAAATCTATGGCGGTACGGATAGGAACGTATGGACGGTCAAACTGAAAAATGGCTTATAAAACATGCTAAAAACAATCTAAATGTTCATATAAACCCACTAGGAAGGCTATATTATTATTCAACTATATAAAAATCAATTCAATTGTACAAAAACTTTCATATTTAGAAAATTCACCATGGCTATAATGCGAAATTAAACTTGTAACTGTGTATTGGTATACCTGAAGCTGTCTCCTAAGTGAGCAATCATTTAACTTCAAAAAGGGGATAGAAGTTCAATGTTTGTTTCTTGAAACATATAAATGAACCAAACTTTAAAAAATGAAATAAATACAAGACTATATAGCAAAGGTTACGGACTCAAATTGGGTCATGCAGGTGCAACAAATGCGGCAGTGTTAAACATGTTAAGGGATATCTCATGCCCCTCTTTATATGTCTAACAAATGTAGTTTTGTATTTCTGGCTTATATTTGTATTTGTATCCAAAACGTGAAAATGAAAGGCCACTTCTTATCTTATCCAGATAAAACCCTGGTCAGTCCTATGATGAAAATAATTCAGATGTATATGGAATGTTTGATAAGTTACATTGACCAAAAGTACCTAGACAGAATTTTCAAAAAATAAAGTACCTTTTCAATTTGCAATGCGTAAAATAACTGAACAGTGTTGCCTGGTAAAAGAGGCCGAAAAATGAGGACTTGGTTCTCAAATTGATGTCAAATTTGCTAGCCTAAGACTTCATAATGTAAAGATGGACCAAGGCCTTTTTATATATCAGCTCAGAGTTCTTAATTGCGACTTGGAGATGAAAGAGTGTTTCAACTTGTGACACTATAGGGCGCGAACATTATTTTTTTTTATGGCGGGGGCTCTTATAAATTATGGTTACACTCAGTCAGGGTATTCATACGACTCATTGCTCACATGATTTTTTTTTAAAAGGAATTACGAAGGTTTACTAAATTTTTTTTTAATCATCAAAACCAGTGTATAAATCGGGTAGTAACATGTAAGGTGTCACAAGTTGAAACACTCTTTCATCTCCAAGTCGCAATTAAGAACTCTGAGCTGATATAAAAAAAAGGCCTTGGTCCATCTTTACATTTCTGAAGTCTTAGGCTAGCAAATTTGACATCAATTTGAGAACCAAGTCCTCATTTTTCGGCCTCTTTTACCAGGCAACACTGTTCAGTTATTTTACGCATTGCAAATTGAAAAGGTACTTTATTTTTTGAAAATTCTGTCTAGGTACTTTTGGTCAATGTAACTTATCAAACATTCCATATACATCTGAATTATTTTCATCATAGGACTGACCAGGGTTTTAGCTGGATAAGATAAGAAGTGGCCTTTCATTTTCACGTTTTGGATACAAATACAAATATAAGCCAGAAATACAAAACTACATTTGTTAGACATATAAAGAGGGGCATGAGATATCCCTTAACATGTTTAACACTGCCGCATTTGTTGCACCTGCATGACCCAATTTGAGTCCGTAACCTTTGCTATATAGTCTTGTATTTATTTCATTTTTTAAAGTTTGGTTCATTTATATGTTTCAAGAAACAAACATTGAACTTCTATCCCCTTTTTGAAGTTAAATGATTGCTCACTTAGGAGACAGCTTCAGGTATACCAATACACAGTTACAAGTTTAATTTCGCATTATAGCCATGGTGAATTTTCTAAATACGAAAGTTTTTGTACAATTGAATTGATTTTTATATAGTTGAATAATAATATAGCCTTCCTAGTGGGTTTATATGAACATTTAGATTGTTTTTAGCATGTTTTATAAGCCATTTTTCAGTTTGACCGTCCATACGTTCCTATCCGTACCGCCATAGATTTATACAATTTGTATTGTTTTTCAACAAAGATTTGAGGCTCGATCTTTTCAATTCAATTTTATGGAAAAACAGCAGAAATGCATATGATTTTTTTTTACCTCTTGATAGATATATGTCTATGGTTTCAGGAAAGGTATCACTCTAATTGATTGAAATTTTCCTTTGGACCAAATTTTTTAGATCTTTGTGACATGTTCAACCCCCTATTTTGCAATATTTGGTATCAAATAAATGCTGATTGTTGCCATGGTCACACAAAAAAAGAGATTATATTTCACCATTATATCTATTGGAAATCAAATCTATGGACGATTCTCTTTCCATAAATATACACATGCATAACTCCAATATTAAGCCTTATTTATTTGGAAGGAAGGGAAAGAGGGTGTTTAAAAATTATGAGTGTCAATTCTAAGTTTTTTCCTATCTGTGAATTGACATTCGTTTTTGATGCGTTTTGTTATTTGATTTTGCCATGTGATTATGGACTTTCCGAATTGATTTTCCTCTAAGTTCAGTAGTTTTGTGATTTTTTTTTCTGACACCCCACCCTAGTGCATAATTTTCTCGCTGCGTTTGGGTTGTTTCTTCTATTTGGTCGGCCTTGTGTTTCTTTGACATTTTCCTCATTTCCATTCTCAATTTTATCAAGAATTTACTATACTCAAAGATTTTTTAAAGACATGTACAGTTACATATATATACTCCTTTGCGGAAGCAACGTAAACTTGCTATTTGAACTTTATTTTCTTTAAAAGGACGGTAGATAACTATTCTAAAATTAGCAAGTTGCCATACAGTAAATTTGTTAACACGAGCAAGTTGCCGTACCCTAGACTTTATTTTTTATGGTCTATATTCTTTAAAATACATCTTTTTGACAACAAATTTCAGTAAATATGATGCCACACTATATTTATCTAAAAACGTGTCTGGAAAAATAATGAAAAACAGTTCCATATCTTGAGAATGGGGCGACAGAGGACGATCGACCTCAAAATTTTCCGGTACTAAGTGACAAGTTTTGGAGTATTACACAAAATCTTGTATTAATTCTGTACTTATCGGCCTAATAATTTAAAGAATTATATATCAGAAAACCGTTTCCTAAGCGACACCCTCATCAAATGAGTGGAAATGCTTTAAATTGAATGAATTCTTAACTTGTTTACTTTTTTTTTCTATTTCTCTCCGCTTCGTTTTTTCCCAATTTCCGGTGGCGATGATACACAGTGTATACATGTATATAACGTACAGACATCGTCGATACATTAATTCTAATTGAACAGCCACAAAAAAAAATCAATTCTTATCCCTTTCTTGAGACCACTTTAAAAAAAAATCATTTCAGGTTTTTTCTTCTCTTTTGCTTTAAAACCATGTAGCAAATTAAAACCCCAAAAATATGCTTCCAAACATAAATATCATAATTAAATTTTAGTAAACAGCTCACTAATAGTGCATAATACATGTATGACTTTGTAATGACCTTATTGTGTTTATTGAAAATGTTACTAAACATCTTGGGATATATATTTAGAAGGCATTTATTCAAAAGCAGATAGAATGGATTTGTAGAAAAAACATGAATAAGGGCAGAGGATCACCTACATGTATAACAGTATAAGTCTTTGGTTAACCACAATCCATATTTGTCATCACTGATGTATCAATGTTGCTTTCTTCTTCTTTATTCTTTCCTCCACTATCTGGAGTACCACTACTTTTGTAATGTAGCACGGATAAGCAACTGATTGATACTATAAGCAACTGTGTGCATGTGCAGGAATATTTTACAGTGAATATGATCGGTGCACAAACCAGTATTATTTCGCCTAAAATTGATCGTTCAAGATACTGGTGTAAAGGATATAAACACAGCCTAGCGTACCCACCACCAATTTACAACGCAACGGCAGTTTGTCTTATCCAAAATGAACTAAGGCTGCGATCCCCGCTGGGTGCTCAATTAAAACATAAAAACTTGAGTGTTATTAAAATAACGTAATGCCAAATCACTTTTGTACAACTGTTCCATCACCATACTATATACATTTGTACTCCATTTAAGGCACATATGTTATTATGTCAATTATACACTAATCAATGTATATTACTTTAAAAGTTCATGCACTGTGGCATATACTAAAATCTAAAATCACTTCATGTACCACCAAATTATCAATGTTACTGTGACAGTTTGTAACTCAGCATATAACTCAACTTTCTATTGTTCATTCTAAATTAAACCAATATGCACATCTGTATTGGTACTTCTCTTAAGTCTCTTTGAATTGTTTTTTCTTTTTCTTTTCTGGGCAGTAAGAGTTATCCTTCGTTCCAAATATACAATATAGGCAACTGACTCTACTCATAAAAAAATTGTGTCTGTATTTTTATCTGTATTTTATTTTTCATTTACATGTTGTACTGTTAAATCAATCATCCTTAATCAGAACGATAGTTGTATGTGTGAGTGTATGCAAGTGGGAGAGAAAGGCTTTTTATTTTTACTTTATGTGATTACATGCTTGTTATGAGCCCTATGATTAGGAAATAAAAATATCTTTATCTTTATCTTACACTGCACCAGTAGCTTTTGTATAAAAATCAAACTTGGGCTACTCATATATAAACTTGTTTACATTGTGTTACATCATCCAATATGGCTAGGCCCGTTATAGGTTTTTCATTATCACACTCATGCGGTACATGTACTGATTTTGCTCATTGTTGAAGGATGTGCAGTTACTAACAATTACATCACTTGGTCTGCGGTTGATTGTCGTCTTACTGAAATTCATACCTCATCTCCTTATTCTGGTTATCGTCCATTATACATGTTATACAAGACTACAATACCTAGTATTATCAAATGAATTATAACAGTTGTTAATAGTTGTCAGACTTTTGTTATCAAAAAGCAGCTACATGTGTATAATCAATATGGTAGACATCATAGGCGGATCCAGGGGGCGGCCCTGGGGGGCCCGGGCCCCCCTTTCGTGGGAAAAAATTGGTTGATTATATAGGGAATCACTAAAGCATGACTGGAGAGGGCCCCCCCTTAGGTCAGTCAGAGGGTTTCCCCCTTAGGAAAAGTTCTGGACATGATCAATGGTGTCAAATGTAAACAAGAGTGACTGTGCACATGCTGAAATGTCATGTCTGCTTTACCTACATGTATGAAGGTTTTACTACATGTGTACAAGTATCACACAAACTCTTCCATTTTCAATAACCTTTGCAAATAAAGTCACAGTCAAATTAACCAAGCCAGACAGATGATGAGCACCCAACAAACTGACATTCCATACACAAAATATAGTGATTTATAGCGTCTGTGAAATAGACTTAACATTCTTAACATCCAAACCATGAAAACTAAACATTGCCAAATGAAACATGAAATGAGGTCATGGTCAGATTTAAAGCCTGACAATCAAACTTGTACAACTAATGAATATCCAATATGCCAAAAATAGTGATTCTATACATGTCATGCATGTACATGTAGTTTATAGCATCTGAGAAACATTTGGAAATAGATCAAACCACTTAAAACTAAACATTGTTCAATGAACCATGACATTTTCACTGAGGTCAAAGTCTGATGTAAGTCTTGCAATTAGACATATTCACCTTACACTTATTTCATACACCAAATATAGTTGACCTTTATTATTCTTACTGCTTGTAGTATTTGACATGTCTGAGAAACAAACTTGACAAATTACATGTAACTGAAGTATCCCTAATCACTAATCCATGAAATGAAGTCAAGATCAGGGGAACCCTGCCTGACAGACAATGAGACATGTAGACCTTTCAAGATATAAAAATAGCAACAATCAACATTCAATCTAATTAAGCGTGGATCAGTTTGTGAAAATAAACTGATACAGTTACTGAATTAAAATTATATAAATGTCTAAGAATATAACTTAAACAAACTTATTAATACATTAAAAAGTTCTATTAGATGTTAAATAGAAATACGCAATATTTCGCTAAACAAATTAGCTTCATCAGGCGTGTGCATCTCTCAAGGTGAAATCGGATGCATGACAAAAAAATATTTTTGTAGCTTAATCTATACAAGAGTTGAGGAAAAGTGTAACATATTGATTGATGTTGCATAAAATATGTTTGTAGCTACAACTACATGAACTTGGAATAAAAGTTTAACACATTTATAGATGTTCGATTAATTGTATGAATTTCTATAAATTAATTTGTATGATTTCAAGATAATTATGGTTTTGATTTGTTTTTAAATCTTTTTTTCGTCTCTCAAAAAAGAGAGAGATTTTGGATGCACCAGTTACGAACTCTTGAATCTGATGGACTCAATGAGAGAGACGAAAAAAGATTATTCCAAGTTCATGTAGTTGTAGCTACAAACATATTTTATGCAACATCAATCAATATGTTACACTTTTCCTCAACTCTTGTATAGATTAAGCTACAAAAATATTTTTTTGTCATGCATCCGATTTCACCTGGAGAGATGCACACGCCTGATGAAGCTAATTTGTTTAGCGAAATATTGCGTATTTCTATTTAACATCTAATAGAACTTTTTAATATATAAATTAGTGTGTTTAAGTTATATTCTTAGACATTTATATGTATATATAAATTAGTGTGTTTAAGTTATATTCTTAGACATTTATATGTATATATATATATATATATATATATATAAAAGTCTATAAAAACGACCAACCAGCAAATTTACTATATATATATATACCATATAAATTTATCCAATAACTCAATTAATATACATGTTATACATGTAAGACTTAGAGTGTATTTCACTGTATGACTGTTCAAACAGTAATAATTTTTTTTTCAAACAGTTACATGTACATGTCATGCATGTAGTGTACATTTCCCATGTTTACCATGAAAACTAGGTAGAGTGCAACGGACAAGTCACTAACAGAAACTGCATTACATAAAGAAGTATCCAGGTCTTTAAGCTTCTAAAATGTATCTGGTGAAGCTTTATACAAAAGGCTATGTGGTAGGCACTGTCAGATTGTAATACCTATTTCTTGCATATTTCAACTTTTGTTGCAGGAGGGACAATAAAATTATACTTTAAAGTACATGCATGGTTTATTTGTTTCAAATACTTGGCCACTAATTAAGATTTTTATTTAATTCTAATTCAGACTTAATTAAAGTACAGCAAGCAGTCATTTGACACTAAACAAATGAGACGGACTGTGCGACACCCTCATGAGTGGTTAAGATCTTTTTACACACCATGGACGTGCTGGCGGTAGTTAACAATTGCAACGCCAACATAAACTTCAGATGCGATATACATATACTGTTTTGTAAATTTCACTGAAACAAGAAATGCACATTATTCATATTGTTATTATATTAAAATGACTGATTATCCACTAAATAAAAGTATTCATGAATTCAGATATGATGCACTATTATTATGCTGCACTGCAACTATGAAATTTTGTTATTCCAAATTCACTATTGATCATGTTGATAAAGCAGATTAATAATTATCATGATTATCCAAGATATTTATAGTCAACCAGTAATGTGGTCCTCCTTTAATACAATGTGTAAGTTTCCTATTTGTACAAGGCACAATTCTCTTCTTGTCCAATTAAATCAGAACATCACATCATCATCATGGAATAATGCTGCACGCCCTATTCATTATTTCCAAACAACGATTCCGCTACGATTATAATACGACGTGCTCACCGCACTTATTCTGCATTCACTACGCTTTATCAAGATCTTTTTACGCTCATCACGTTCTCACTACGAGTATACCACGAGTTATCCGATTGTAACACGATCTTATCACGCTTCTATTGCGTTTATAGTACATTCTTACCACGATTATACTACGTTCATACCGCGATCTTACTACGTTCTCAGCAATAAAGTGAACATCGTGTTCCATATCAATACAGTTCCATTCTGTCTATTTCTGATTAATACGTAGTTTCTCGGAAACAATATAGTCATGCCACCAAAATCTAATAGAACACGTGGGCGTGGTGTTAGGGGTTGTTAGAGAGGAGAGGGAGCTCTGATAGTAACGAACCGTGATCCAGCAGAGATGTCAGACCGACCGATCCAACCTAAATTACAACCTATTGCTGGTCCATCAAGCTCAAATGACGATATGTTAGTGAACGATAGCACAGTTGACACAGATGTGTCAATAGATATAATAAGATGTGGTATGAGTGCCAGTGAGACAACTCTCCATCCAAGTAACAATTTATAAAAGTAAACCATTATAAGTCAAGGTACGGCCTTCAACACGGAGCCTTGGCTCTCACCGAACAACAAGCTATAAAGGGCCCCATAATTACTAGTGTAAAGCCATTTGAACGGGAAAACCAACGGTATTATCTATATAAAAACGAGAAGCATGGTTGAGCCGTTAGAGAAAATGGTAAAGAAGTCCTAATTACATACAGACAAACAAAACATGGAGAGATTCAATATATTTTATGTGAAAATAACAATGTAAATGATGGTCGTAGTATGAACGTAGTCAGGTCGTAAGAAGAGCGTGATGAGGACGACAAGGGCGTGCTAGAATCGTTAAATGGTCTTGAACAGCGTGCCGTAAACGAGGTATGGTCGTAGTGGAAGCGTAGTTGGGTGTTGTTGAGAATTTAATGGTCGTAGTGAGGTCGTAATAACGTCGATGTGAGATCGTAGCGCAGTCTCTCCGAATAGAAACACGCTCTCGCTACGCTCTCGATACGACGGTACAGCGACCTTTGCGATCTTACCACGACCTTAGTGCGGTCTCACTACGCTTCTACTACGAACCTGATTTCGCGAATACCACACCACGATTGTTTGAACAGGTTCAAAGTTGGTCACGCTCATCACGATCTTGAAGAGCTCACCACGACCGTTATACGACATTACTGCGATATACACGATCGTACTACGATCATCAAAATTTGCATTTTTTTCACAGATCGTAGTGCGATGGTGGCACTATCGTGGCGAGAACGTGATTCTGTTCGAAGAGATTGTGCTACGATCTCACGTGCTATAATCGCAGTAGAAGCGTGGTAAGATCGTGTGGCAATCGGATAACTCGTGGTATGGTCGTAGCCAGAACGTGATAGGCGTAGTGAATCGCAGAATAAGCGCAGCGAGAAAGTGACATAATCGTAGCGGGATCGCTGTAGAAACGTAACGAGGACGTAGTAGCATCGTGAACGCAACGAAAATTTACATTTTCATGCAGCTCATACCGCGACCTCACCACGATCTGAATTTATTTTAGATCGCAGTGAGCGTGGTGCGATCGTGGTCTAGTGGGACTGAGGCTTAAGAAAATACTGTAAAGCACTTTTATTGGAAACCATTAATTAGAACGTTAACTCTGATAAAAAAAAATGTTAGTATCCTGCAATGGAGCTCAACTGCCCAATTTGACTTTTGATTTCCTTGTTAAACAACACGTTTTATAATTTCATGCGTCCGAAGGGCTTTTCTGGATATGGATAATTATGATTCTACATTAGTTACAGCCTATCCACATTTCATAGTAAGACCGTCATAAAAATAATTCTGCTCACGAGCTGAGCTATAAAGCTTTCTGTTATATAAAGGAAATTAGCTAACATGACACTTATGGAGTACAATAAATCATCAACACTTCTTTGAGTAATAGATATAACATAACTCAAAATACGAAGGAGTAAGGCAATGCATTTCAACTTCGAAAACTGATATAGTAACAAGGCTATACATTTGTGCTATAATCATGATAATCGAAGGTTACGCAAACTTGCCAGATTTATAAGAGAACTATTCAAATCATTTCAATTCTTATTGTGAACTTCTCATTTATATAGTTGCAAGAGCGATAAGAAGTTTGAAAAGTTTAAAAGACAAATATGTAGCTTTGAAGACTTCTAGGTATATTTGCATTGTAATGTTTTTGTGGTTGTTTTTAGTCAATATCCTTCTTTCCATAATTTAACAAAAATCTAACAGGAAATAAATGAATAAATACCGATTTTATATATGTATATGTATTTCCGCATGTGTTAAATGTCAAATTATTGATAATGAAAAGGAACGTAAGTATTGTTTTTATTTGGTTGTGTTTCGCGGATATTTTCAGCCTGGTGTAATTGATGAGTTTTCTTCTACTTCTACTTAAATTTTTATCTGACTGCTTTTTCTTCAATTTCAATCAGGTGTGATGATTTGAACACAAAATTGAAAATTTTATTTGAGCCTAGCTTTGTTGTCATATATGTTTTACTGGAGATATCAGTGTAATACAAAGATCGCCATTGTCACAAACAAAAGTAAATTAGCGATAATGTATTAATGTTTAGTGTATCTTTTCACAAACTATCACTTCGACATTCACGTTCTCAATATAATTTGTAGAATGACATTTTAGCGTATTCTGGTATTCTGTGGTTTTTCATGTTCAGTTTAAAGAAATAAGTTTTAAGACGTAATTGAAAAACTAAGTTGTCGACACCCATTACATAGCTGACTTAAGATGAATGTTGCTATTCTTTTAGATATTTTAATTACATATTATGTAATTTCATTTATATGAATGTATGCATTACATGTTTTCAAATGATTAGGTGTGCGTGGTCCTGATGAATGTAAATCAAAGTAAGCGCTTTATTGGAACTACATGCGACGTTCATACAAGTGAGAGGTTTATCTAGCTATAAAACCAAGTTTATTCCACCATTTTCTACTTGAAAAAGGCCTGTACCAATCCAGGAATATATGAGAGTTGTTGTCTGTTCGTTTGATGTGTTTGATTAGGAACTTTTCGTTTTTAACTCTCCTCTTAGTTTAGAATTTTTGTGATTTTACTTTTTAATGCACAGAACTCGTACAGTGTTATTTGTATTGTAGTAGTACTGACTGAAGTAATATCTTATTATATTCATTGCACTCTTGCATTCTAATGTGTATATAGATTTTTATTGTACTGAGTATGGTCTTGGCCAAAAACGTGCCAATGTTTTGAAGAGCACACTGGTCTGGTTAAGATTCTAGAATTAAGGCACAAAATTCGTCTACATCCATGGCCAATGAACCCAATAAATCCACACAGTATTATATGTATATAACAAAACCAAACAAAAACGCTCGATATATAAAGGAAATCTCGATTTAAGGAGTGACAAAACATCTAATGATCAAAGTTAGTGTTTGTTAATCATTTATGTTTCTATCGTGGCTTATTTCTGACATCGACATAATTTTGATCGACTTAGATTTATCTCGATTAGACATAATATTATCTTAACGAGACATGATATTATCTCGTTATGTCGACATTCATGTTATTTTTATCGTGTCATATCATGATAAATTATCACGATATTCCGTGATACATGCTACATAATGTCTTTTTTTCGTTACCGTGACTTTTTCTTCGACCCTGCCTGCTCCTGCCACTTAAGGTCTTGTAAACATAGAGTTATCGCTACCTGTTATATTAATTATCATGACAAGTCGACATATATCATGAACAGTCGCTAACATTTAGAATCATATTCGAAACAGTGTGGTCCTGGCCATTGATTGACAACCGAAATTATCCCATTGACTGGGACAGATTAGATGAACGTTTGTCGGTAACAATCACTGCTCACTGTATACTTGTTAAAGACACTGAATCTGTGGGGTCACCAAAGGTTCTCAACACCTAAATAAAGCAATTCGAAAAACTAATTCGGAATAATTCGATGTGTTGATTTATATCAATAATATAAATCAAAACATAAAGGTTATTGCTGAATACTTTTTCAAATTATTTTATCATTCAAGGCGTTAAGAACCTTTGGTGACCCCACAGTTTAAATTCTATAATAAGTAAGAAGTGAGCAATAGTCGTTACCGACAAACGTTCATCTAATCTGTCCCAGTCAATGGGATAATTTCGGTTGTCAATCAATGGCCAGGACCACACTGTTTCGAATATGATTCTATCTCTCTGATGTCATTTTCACCAATGTTGCGATATTTATATTTAGATTATATTTTTTGGAACTCCTTGTGCAGAACAGACTGTGGTTAATCGTGTGCAGACTGCGCACGTGTCGAAGCGAGTTCCGAATATGATACGAAATCACGACACGTCTTTCATTACATATTGCTAACATATAGCGCACATTTGTTATGCACGTAAAAAATAATAATGTTGCGACAGTACTTGAGGAAATATAACATGTTATTTATATCAAGTATATTTTTTGGCAAATCAATAAATAGAAATAATTTTATTTTGTGTTTTCAGGTAGAGATATGGTTTTGCAATATTACAATGATACTTGTCTCTTTAGGTAGGTTATATGACTTGTTATTATGTGTGTTATAGATATTGAATAAAGAAAGTTAGGAGCAAATTTAACTCATGCAAGTTTATTACAAAGTTAATTTCGATATGCACAATTGAAATATTCACATATAGAATTGCCATCATCATTTACTTTATGAGATATTTTACAATGTTTAAGTTTGAAGGTTACATGGTTCATGTTAAACACAAATTGTTATTTTCGATGCTTTTCCATAAAAGTTTCGAATGAACTCATCATGGAGACCAAGATTTAAATTGTGTACACCAAATGCCCGATTTGATAACATCCACCAGTAACGCTCGAATATTGAAGGCCTTTTAGGAAATCCATCAAATGAAAGATTTATGTTATACAATTGTTATGATAATAATCATCTAGTTGAGTGCAAGGGAACACATTTTTGGTATATGTGTACATTTTTTAAGCGACAAAAGGACAAAAAGAAAACCTAGTTTGTTAAATGTTGGAGATCCTATTTATCGTTTTGGCGTCTAATTCTTTGTATCCTAATGCCATATCGTCATGTATGTGAAGTTAGCAGCCGTTTCATTATTCGATATTCGATATTCAAAATTTAGTTGAATATCATAAAAAACAAAAAAAAACATGATTACATTAATTGCATGATTGTCATACTTTAAAAGAACTGATTATATACGCAGGAAATCGTTTAATGACCCCTTCAAACTGTCTTAAACTCTTGTTGTCCTCGAATATAAACCCTTTTATAAATTACATATTTGTCTTAATGTAATATAGATTTTTATTAATAAAACAACTTCAAAAGAGTTCTTTTATAAATGATACTACAACACACCCGTAATATCGCGGGTCCATGACTGAATTAAAGTATATAACTACATGTATGCGTAAGCCTTATTTTAGTATTAGGATTGAAAAAATTAGTTGCTGAAAAGAGACTAATCTAAGCCCTCCATAGATATCGAAGATGACATTATTCGAGGAAATCCTTCTACTACAACCTTTATATATACAGAGTCTATTATTTACTTGCATTTTATGGACATTAAACGAATAGGGGGGTCTCACCCTCATTTAAGCGGTCTCAGATAGGTTTTCACTATATATATTTCTTTTTTGGGCTTTCCATAAATATTGTTATTTATATTTCTTAATTTTTCTATTGGTTTTCTTTTTGTTTTAAGAAATATCATATATAAAGTATATCTTTGAAAGTGTTTTATTGATGAAAATCTATATGACATGAAGACAAATACATGTATGTTACTATCAAAAGAGTTTATATTCGAGGACAACGAGAATTTACGACAGCTTGAAGAGGTCATTAAACGATTGCCTATGTATCTTATCAGTTCTCTTCAATATGAAAATCATGCTTTCAATGTTATCAAGTATTTATTTTTTTAATTATTTTCAACTAAAACTAAAATATCGAACCGACTGCTAACTATACATTATCGTTTTGTATATCGTCACTATACTAATTTCTTGATGACAGATAAGTAAACTATCTTCGTTTGCCTCATTTGATTTGTGACGAATAAGATTGCGCCTGCTTTATCATACTACTTTTTTTTAGTTTTCCATTGGGTATAGTTTGAAGGTCACGTAATCGGTTTGATGACTTTTGTAACTATCCGCGAGTTACATAATACCAATGTTTCGGAAACAACTCGTGAACTTTTGAAGTAGCATTTTCTACCCTTGATATTGTAGTATATGCCCTTAATCAGTATGGTTTCGTTTTTATATTTACATTAAACCTTTGCAAGCAGAGTCACGACACGTTTCTGTCCTAAAGACCAATTATTTTATGAGTAAACTTAGCCATTATTTAATGATGCATTATACTTTATCGAGGAAAGCCTTTTTCTAGGAAGATATAGCTTTTATTAGGAACTATATGTTAAGTGTGACATTGTATAATGTACCACATATTGAATACTATTTTATCTTTGTTAACATTCTTCATAAACGTGAATTATCATCGAAAGTGCTATTGCATATACTCCAGCAACAAAAAATGTTACCTTACTGTTTCAGTTAATACTCAAGAGAATGTTTATGTACGACCTGGTGGTACTGTTGAATTAAAATGTCAAAACAAATCTAACACCAATGACATAACATGGTTTGGTCCTCAAGTTGTGTCTCCTATTTCCAAAGGCCGCACAATTCATTGGAATTCTGCAGATAATCGCATGAGTATTACTGCACTATACAATCTTCGTATATCTAGATTTATTAACTCAGACATCGGAAAGTACAAATGCATTTTAACAACGGAGAGGATATCATATCAACATGAATTCAATCTGCTTTTAGAAAGTAAGTATTAGTCAATGAATGCAATTGATATTTATCATATACCTATTTATAGATAATCGTTGATCCTCTCAACGAGATTGATTTTCTCGCTTGAGCCGGTACAGCTGAAACGAAAAAAGCAATCGAGTTGAGATGACCAATGATAATCTGTTTATTGCTATTCTACCTATGACGACTTTGTCAGTTTCATGTCAATTTCAGTAGCAACGCCACGTGCCTCCTTAGTTTTCAGCGATAATTTACCATCTCAAGTAAGTAGCATGATATGAAAAATTATCACAAAAAAGATCAAATGAAAAAATGCTCAAAATAGCGATAGTTTTGTTATTTCCTTAACGATAGGTCGTGCTTTTGAAGAAACAACCAGGACGATATCAATGAAATGTTCTTTAAAATATCATTATTGTTTCTCCTATTAAACTACACAACGCAGTTTGTTAAATTCATTTGCTACACTACGTGTGTTCTGGCAAATTAAGGTTTAACTGTATAATTTTCCATGTTTTCTGTTAAAGGTTTTATATGGACATTCTTTTGCCCCATTGTGTAACATTAAAATGATAGGGCAGAAATCTTTGTAAATGCACACTCCGTTTTTGCGCTATCCATTTGCCATATGGCAATCTTCAAATTTATATATACCTTTAACACGATCAAGTAACCAAACTTTCTCCTTTGATATTGGAGAACAGCCACTTATTTCAGTTACGGAAAAAGGGCTATGAGATTCTATCCTGATTCGCGATTGTTTCCACAAAAATAGGGAATTGATTACTGTATATGTTTAGAAATGTTTGCAGGAATTTATCAATACGCCTATTGGACGATGGACACACATGCTAGTTTTGAATTTCTTCAAATTCAAGAACTGTTAAATACAAATTATGTTTAATAAATTTGAAATGTGCTACCTAACCCGTCGCAATTTTAGCAATATTAAAACACAGCAAACTATTTTGAAATATTAGTTTTCTGACTTAAGTTCATGTTAAACTTAAAAAAAGCCGTAAAATTATCAGATAAACAAGAGAAACAACAAAACACATACCCCGTATATGAAAATGAAATAGTTCTTTACTTTATAAGTGTTATTTTCCCAACAAGCACAGTACAATTAATCTATCGTTGATATCTATATTAGTGAATTGTATTTTACCTTATAATTGAGCTGGTTTTTTTTTTGTGCTTACACTTCACATACAAACAAAGAATGATATTGATAAATTGGGATATAATTTCCTGCAAAATTTTTTCAATATTTTTCCTTTATTATTACGGTTCATAAAAGTAAGGAAATAAAACTTTACCATGTGTATTATTTATAGCAAATTTTGTGTTCATTATTTCTCTAATTTTTGCGTTATTTTCACATTTCATGAACGATGTGAGAAAAATAGTTCTCCTCACTAGTGAAAAATTTGTTCTCGACAAATGTTTGGTCGAAATTGGATTGTGACGTTAAGTTTTCTTGGATTCTCCTGCATTTTCTTATTGTGACGTGATGAAAAAAGGCGACCATGGCGGCTAATGACGTCACATAAAACTACACAAGTTTCTTAAAATCTTTGAAAAGGAAGGATAAAAGAGGATAAAGGTCATCAGAGAAACATATTCCACCTCTACAACTCTTTTATTACGATATTTCTCCACTCTCATCAATTACAAAAAGCCTCGTGCTTTGAATATTCAAATTTAACTGTCTTGAGTGGAGAAAAATTGTAACACACTTGTTGCAGTTGTGGAACCTATATTTCTTGTGCGTGCATGTATTTTCGGTATAGAAAGAATATTTATCTTATTCATAATCAGGACTTTAACACTAGATTTGAGTCGTGATATGGTTAAGTTGCTTCCAATTCAGAATTTAATCGAGGCATTTCCAAATGACGAGATAATTGCATTATAACATAACGATAGAATTGCTCCTGTAAAATTAAAAAGAAAAGTACTTGCACTGCTCCGTATATATATATGTTTGAACAATTTGCCCAGATCTTTGTTGGAAGTGTTATATCTGAGACATTTCAATTCGTTTATTTTAATCATTATAGTGTAATGCCAAAACTGATTTACCATGAATAAGTTTAACTGTTTCAGTACCTCCAAAAGATCTAAGGATAACCAGTGCAACTACCAATAACACCATTTACGGAATAGAGGGAAAAGAACTCACACTTGAGTGCAAAGTAAAAACAGGCCTACCAAGAGGACATTTAGTTTGGATACATAATAGACAAAATTTAAAACAAAGTCAAAGCGGAGTTTTGAATTACAACTTTAAACCAAAGAAGAAAGATCACCTGAGTCAATATACATGTAAAATCATTACCTCAACATTGGTTTTACCCTTATTTAAAACAGTTACATTAATTGTATATTGTAAGTAAAGTTTTATTGATCATGAATAAGTGTGATAATTTCACAAGAAAACCTTGAATGTATGATTCTTGAAAGTGATTAAATGAAATGAAATATTCATTAGCAACACGATTCTGGAGCACTTTAGATAGTCTTCAGTTGTCACTACGTTAATGTTGCTGTGCTATTTGTTTTTTGTGCTTCTTCGATGCTATTTTTTGGCTTTTTATAAAACTAATGAAAACAATGTTTAAAGCGAACTGTTGGCTTTTTTCTTTTTAATTCTCTCTTTCAAATTTGAAAACGATCAATACGTATTTTAATTCTTAATATAAAAACGAAGATTTGATAGTATTGCCAATATGACATCTCTTCATGACATTTTTACCTATTACGTCAGTTTGTTTCATTCTTATAACGTGACTCGGTACTTTAAAAGATCCCGTCAGTATGATATTGTTCTATTTTATGTCATTATGATATATTTTTATTATGAATTACAAAATACGGTGAACCACAAACGTCAAAATCATTCAATCGCGTAGTGAAATTAACTATTTGTGGATTCTTATAAATTCTATATAACTTTTGGACTATTTTGAATCTCGGTCTATTTCTGAAATTTATTCTTACATACTTTGATTTTTCATACCCTGTATGCTAACATTGCCTATGTAAATTTTAAAATTGTTTGTATGTACATTGAACGACAAATATATAAGACGTATAAAATTTTCTGACGTTAGACACACAATTCAATGAAAGTGTTTGTAGATAAATGTTTTTGTGTTCTGTTAAATTGTTCCTTTTAAAATTGGTACACAAAAATGACTGCTGTACCCATATTTTGACTATTTTATTTATTGTGTCTGTTTAGTTAACGCATCATTGTAAATATAACGGAATTTGATGAGACTGTCAACAAAGTGAGAGAGTTAGCGCTATAAAACCAGGTTTTATCCAACATTTTCTACATTTGAAAATGCCTGTACCAAATCAGGAATATGACAGTTCTTGTCCATTCGTTTTTGATGCGTTTTGTTATTTGATTTTGCCATGTGATTATGGACTTTCCGAATTGATTTCCCTCTAAGTTCAGTATTTTTGTGATTTTTTTTCACACACCAATGTAAATATAATGGAATTTGATGCGACTGTCTGTAAAATCAGGTTTAATCCACTATTTTCTACATAAGAAAATACCTGTACCAAGTCAGGAAATGCATTCGTTAGATATGATTTTGCCATTTGATTAGGGACTTTCCATTTGGAATCTTTCTCATGATTTCAGATCTATCTAGTTGAGCGTAGATATCATAACTCATTATGATATTTTCTTATTTGCAGTCACGTTTTAGTAAACGATCACGTTAAGTACTAAACAATTTACATCACTATTAAAAATAGAAAGCATAAAATGCGTTATAATGGTATCCGTAAAACTAATATGTATAGAACATTTACTAAAATTGTTGCACTGCCTGTAGTACTGACTAGGTCACTAGATATCATTTGCGAGGAATAACAGGAATGTATTTTCAAAGTACAAACCTTAAGACTTACAAAAACCGTGAGTGGCCAATCATATGTGTTTTGCATTGGTTAAAATCTCTAGACTTTATAATCTCATTGTTTTTCGTCACTTGCATTTTTTAGAACTTCAGTGTTGTAATTTCAGTATACTTCGAACACAATCAATGCTTAGCAGGAATGTAAAAAGTGGTTGATTAGTATGTGTAGACAAAAAAATATTTCAAAAAATGATGATAATATGAAATACTTTGAAGTAATAAAAAGACTGTAGGAAGAAATGGGGCGATACAGAAAACTGACAAATACAAAAGAACGTTACAAGCTGTTATGGCAAGTGCAGGCAATAACAAAACAAGCATATTCGATTAGGGGACACAAAACATAATAATATGCATGATCAACAAACAAACTTTGAACATACAATATATAAGTGACTATATCTAATTGTTTGAACAATATTTTCCGGGTCATTACATCCTTTTTCAATCATTATTAGAACATTTGAAGTAGAGTGTCCTTGTAATCGTTTTTGTCGAGCCTGCAACTTTTGTTGCAGAAAGCTCGACAGAGGGATAGTGATCCGGCGGCGGCGGCGGCGTTAGCTCACTTCTTAAAAGCTTTATATTTTAGAAGGTGGAAGACCTGGATGCTTCATACTTTGTATATAGATGCTTCATGTTACGAAGCTTCCGTCAGTCACATGTCCAATGTCCTTGACCTCATTTTCATGGTTCAGTGACCACTTGAAAAAAAAGTTCAAATTTTTTGTAATGTTGAATTCTCTCTTATTATAAGTAATAGGATAACTATATTTGATATGTGCGTACCTTGCAAGGTCCTCGTGTCTGTCAGACAGTTTTCACTTGACCTTGACCTCATTTCATGGATCAGTGAACAAGGTTAAGTTTTGGTGGTCAAGTCCATATCTCAGATACTATAAGCAATAGGGCTAGTATATTCGGTGTATGGAAGGACTGTAAGGTGTACATGTCCAACTGGCAGGTGTCATCTGACCTTGACCTCATTTTCATGGTTCAGTGGTTATAGTTAAATTTTTGTGTTTTGGTCTGTTTTTCTCATACCATATGCAATAGGTCTACTATATTTGTTGTATGGAATGATTGTTAAGTGTACATGTCTAGCAGGCAGATGTCATGTGACCTTGACCTCATTTTCATGGTTCAGTGGTCAAAGTTAAGTTTTTGAGTTTTGGTCTTATTATCTAATGCTATATGCCATACGTCAACTATATTTGGTGTATGGAAATATTTTATGATCTTTATGTCAGTCGAGCAGGTTTTATTTAATCGTGACCTCATTTTCACGGTTCATTGCACAGTGTTAAGTTTTTGTGTTTTGGTCTATTTTTCTTAAACTATAAGTAATGTGTCAACTATATATGTTGTATAGAAGCATTGTTAGCTGTACCTGTCTGCCTGGCATGGTTCATATGACCTGGACCTCTTTTTCAAGGTTCATTGGTCTTTGTTTAGTTATCTTGGTTAATGTTAAGTTTATGTGACAGTTGTAATAAAGCTTAGCTTTATACTTAGGACTATCAACATAATATCAATGATTAGTATAGAAGGCGAGACATTGCAGCGTGTGCACTCTTGTTTATAATTATATTATATCAAACATATCTTTACGACTGAAACTTTATATTTGATATATTTAAACATACAAGTATCAGGAATTGTTTTGATCTAAAAGTGTTTATACGTTTCACTGCTAGTATTAGCAATATATATTAAAATTTAAGCTAAATCCTTTTATTAGTTTTTTTCGTCAGGAAAAGTTATATCAACATTTATCTTTGATATTAATGCTATTTTCTATAGCTGTATGCAGAGCATTTTTGATAGTCTATAATGGATAGATTAACCTTTAATGTTGTATACTGTGGATTTACTATTATTCGTTGGATACCTCTTTTCTTGGATTTTGTGGGTTCAGGTGGACCACGAAATTAAATGTTCAACGAATAACAAATTTTCTATAGGATTGTATGCAGATTTCAGTAAAACCACGAGATTAAATATCCACGAACATGTAAGTCTTCCGTAAACCACGAAAATTGGTACCCACAAAAATAAATGAATTCACAGTAGTTGTTAGTCTATATCATTAAATAATTCTAGAAGACCATGTAACAAGGAAAATGAACTGGCAGTCAGAACATATAATGGGGCTCTCAATTTACGACTCTGACTATCCGAAGCAATGTTTTATATAAAAAAAACACTTACAAACATTTAATGTCGTGCATATATTTGTATGAAAATATTAATGATACAAAAACCAACATTAACAGACAAACAAACAATGTTGATTTTATAGATGCCCCACGTGTCTTTTTGAAAACGAAGGAGTCTCAAATGAAGATCACAGAAGGACAATCGTTGACAATAAGATGTAATGCTGATGCACTGCCGGAACCTACAAACTTTACATGGACAAAAATGGACCAATTAATATCAGCCTTACCTACCTTATACATAGATGTTGTGAATCGAAAAGATGCAGGTAGATACATTTGTACAGCTATGAATTTGATAGGAACAGGAAGTATTAAAACAGATGTAATAGTTTTCTGTAAGTATTTATAATCATCAATAATCAAGCATTATGTCTTTTCATTAATTTGAATTTTGACTTTTCAAATTAGTCAAGAAGATTGACTTTGGTATATGCATTTAAACGCGGATCTTGTTTGATTTCATTTAGCTGTTTTACATTTTTGAAATTATTTGAAATTATGAAATACATCTCCTTTACTCAAAGCTTTGAAGTTAAACTACATTTTGCATAGAATGATTATCTACATATTTTTCTAATTGCCAATGAAGAAGCCAATCGATATTTCAGCAGAGCCGAAACAACCTCTTTTTACAAAAGTCTTTTAAACAGATTACTCAATGATTTGACTACTAAAAAAACCCATTTCCTTTGATTTGTTTTTAAACTACATACATTTACGTTCACAGACCATCCTGATGTAACAATCAAATATAAAAATTACACTGAAGGTTTAATAACAGAAATGTTGTCATGTTATGGAAATGGAATTCCAGACACCTATATATTTTATGAATGGGAACATACATCTGATTATGGCGATCATATCCGATTTCTCAATGGATCCACCAATGGCAGTCTTTCATTACCAAACAGCAATGGCAATGAAATTGAATATCAAAATAATGGTTACTACAAATGTACTGTGAGTAATGGAATACCTAATATTTATGGTGTCATGAAACAAAGTTCAGAGGTATTCTTATATGTGCAAGGTACGAATTTTTAAAATTTTTCTTTTGATATTTAAGTTGTAATTATTGAATCACAAAAAAAGCCTGTGTC
Source organism: Mytilus edulis (assembly GCF_963676685.1). Taxonomy (NCBI): domain Eukaryota; kingdom Metazoa; phylum Mollusca; class Bivalvia; order Mytilida; family Mytilidae; genus Mytilus; species Mytilus edulis. The sequence continues at coordinate 20,146,395 of NC_092357.1, forward strand.
ACCAGGACTAGAACAAGTGAACAAGCCCTTTAAAGGGATTTGTTCAGTTCAATTGCGACATACATATAGTATATGGAAATTATTACAAAAAATTATTATACTTAGAGGCAACTATGGTTGAATTGGAAGAGGAACGGATAGATTGAAAGTTGTATGTTTGTTAGAGTTAAACGCAATGTGAACACTTTGTCATAGTTAGTAGGACTTATAGTCTCAGCAATCACAAACATTAGAATAATAGATAAGTAGGAACAACACCGACAAAGGCATTGTCAATGTTTCTCGGTTGTGTGTTTTTGATTTATTTGGTTTATTATTCAAAAATTAATTTTTTGGGACTATTTTGTTACCTCTAAGCTAGTAATGTAAATGAATATACACTACTCTATGATCTGTATATTCATCATGATGGTAAATACTTTTTTTTCTCTATTGTCTTAGCTGCATATTTAATTTTTGTTTTTGTGTATAACCTATCCAGATTGTTGTGTATAATCTATCCAGAAATTCAAAGATGTATGCAAATTTTGCAATTTTCTCTAGAGATCAATCAAACAATAATTCGATGAACTTACCAAAGAATCTCATAAGTAGCAAGTAAGCATTGTCAACTTAAATTAAGAAAACAACTATTTCACAATGATAAGATGAGTGTACCATGCTAGAGTATTTGGTATTATGGTGAAGTGTTAACAAGTAAAATTGTCAACAATGACTTAACTAACACTTATGGGTAATTTGTCCATTGGTAGTATTTGTAGAGATTCAGGAAAGACTTGTCACATTAACTAAGAAACAAGTATTAACCTCAGTTTTGGTTTGTGACCCGGTTTCGTGTTTTGTAGCGGTATAATCGATTTATGACCATTGAACAGCGGTATACTACTATTGCCTTTAATTTTTTGTCATGAAAAACACACCTGTCTAATACGGAGATTAAAAACACAACCTCATTGGTGGCATGTTAGCGATAATGTAGGTGTATTAGAATATAAAATTCAATGCGCAACCATTTGTCTAATATAACCCCAACAATGACTTTGACATGAATCAGGTCTTTCATTTCTGTTATTCTTAACGGCACACCTACACACCTTGTGATGAATCATTATTGTGGAAAAGGGGAATTATGTGTTGCTGGTTGAAGTATTAACTGTTACTTACAAGTCCTATATATGTATTGACCATTGGTACATATAAAACATAACCGTATATGACGGTCATGAGTATAAAGCAACAAATGTTGGACATGCTGTCACTTATAGAACAGGACTTGCAAAGAAAAAGGATATTTGAGAATTCATAAGATACTAATAAAGTAGTATCACGATGACGCTCATGTAAATTTTTATAAAAGTTGCATTTAGTAAAAGAGATTTACAAAAAAGTCTTTGTATCGACTATTTACATCAAGTTTGACCGGTAAAATGGAAGTGTTCGTCGAAGATTTTCAAGACCCTAGTCTACACAATTTGTTTTGTTTTTTAGGGCCTACATAAAGTACTATCTTATTTTAATAAAAAAAAAAAAAAACCAATCAGGTTACCATATCATGTTCGACAATTATTGTATATTTTGAAACGATTCAATTGAACTTTGTACAACTGCGTTTCTGTTGATCAGATTTTCCATTGATTTGCTGAGTCGAAATGGAATGTTAACGGGATGTTAATATGGATGAACCTATCGTCATACGTTCGTTTAAGATGTTAGCAGTGCATCGGGTCCAATCGGTTTTTATATAACGGACTACTGTACATAAAACGCAACGTTCAGCATGTCAATTATTACCCTGTATGATTGGCGTGGTAAATAGTTGACCAGAAACACAGTTCTTGCAGCTAAATTTGGTGGCTTATATGTCTATATAGAAGTGCAATATATTGCATCGAATGCATCACGTTTGTCTCTACGACTCCAAAGCTATTTGAAATATTGTTATAGATTATGTACTAGTTTCTGCTTCAATTAAGACAAAACTTACGTTGAAAATCAGCGGAGAAAACATAAAAAAATGGTTACGGCCGAAGACACATTATTTACTACATAACCCGATTTAATACATATATATATACAATTTCCAAAATATTGTCCAACTCTTGTTGGCTTACTTGGGCCCCTGGGCCGAAGGTACTTGTGAGTTATTAATATGATCATTTACTTGCTACAGCATACAGGAATGCGTTTTAATGGTTTACTACAAAAATTACGAAATACAGTTCTTTTCGAATTTTAAAGTGGACATTATATCGCCTATCCATTAACAGAATTGAAATTAGTTGGTTAAAATATTTCTGTGAATAACAAAAGGTGCGAATGATTTTTCATTTTTTAAAACATTCATACTATTTGGATCTGTCATATTTTAGTGTGGAACACAACCTATGTTTGAAACGTTTCACATTTCTTCATTATTCCAAGCTAACAACAAATTTCATATTCTAAAAATAATACATGAATAAATAATAATAAAAAAAATCCCTGGTTTGTGATTCTCTCATTATGTGCCTGATGTCCTATAAATGTTTTCAGAATGGCTACCACATCCATCAATTGGTTGCAACAAATTCAAGATATTGTTGCCAGCATTGGTAATTCATGCCCTCTTCGCCTACTACACTGTTTAACAAACATTTCCTCTTTTTTGTATCTGTGGAACAGAGCACCATTTCTATCGACATTGACATTAGTTCCAGAAAAAAATTCATTCAATGTCCTCAGCTGGCTTCTTAGACATGTGTCCAAGCTTAACTACATATTCGATTGAAATGCTCGGCCTGTAACACTAAATTTAAATGTTGCTACTTATTGCCAGTGGAAGTTGAGACCCCTTTTTGCACAAAACCTTCTTTATGAATAAAATTTGCCGTAAAAGAGGGACGAAAGATACCAAAGGGACAGTCAAACTCATAAATCTAAAACAAACTGACAACGCCATGGCTAAAAATGAAAAAGACAAACAGACAAACAATAGTACACATGACACAACATAGAAAACTAAAGAATAAACAACACGAACCCACCAAAAACTAGAGGTGATCTCAGGTGCTCAGTGTTATCAAGTTTCAGTGTTAACATAACAGGTGAGAATTCTTTTCATTTACCTTTTTGTATGTATATCCTGCTCCACATGTGGCACCCGTCATGTTACTTATGTGATAACAAATCCGGTAAATATTCTAATTCGGTAGGTCACATTCATGAAAGGAAAGGGGATTTTAGTGACGACGTAAGGAACATATCCGATATCATTTGTGAAACGGTTGTTCCATAACGATCAACCAACTCGTGATGGCGTCCATAAAATTTACGAAGGGATGATTTCAACTTCACAATTTAGAACTCTTGGTTTAATAGCTTCCTTGTGAGGAGCAACCCTCTATCAAGAAAATCATGATAGGAAATGCAAGCACGGGAATATTGTTTCAATTGGGAGATATAAACCCCGTATGTAGGTGCTGCTGGAATGTTGCTACTTAGAAATGGAAAGTTCACAATTGGAAAGCTGAAATCATCTCTTTTGCGGTAAAGTTTTGTTTTCAACCGACCCTCATTGTCAATTTCTAGATGTAAGTCAAGATAAGAGGCCGACTTAACTGTATCTGTCGTTTAGGCACGTTTAAGACGACCCATTTCATTTAACTTGTAAACGTTGGTGTCAATAGTCGGTATCCAAATATCTTATTAGCGGAATGAACAGATTGAAAATATTAATTTTACTTTCAAACAACTGTTCCCTCGCAATATAACATTTAAAGTTGGCACCCCTTACAGTTTTCAAATGACATCAATAGTTAAAAATTTTACATTAGAAAATGTTTTGCTCATTGACAAACCTCTTCCCTTATCTGGATATTTTGAGGTAACTTGAATAAATTATTTGTTGTGTTGTTATATAATTTCCACAGGCAATCCGATATTTGTGCACGACAATGTTGACAGAATCTACGGAGAATATCGCAAGAAAGTGTCGATAGATGTGCACATTTACAGTAATCCAAAGTACACTGATGTTGGAATATTTGATAGAAATGGGAACCGTTTAACGTCTGGGACGAATATTAAGATAATCGAAGAGACCAGATCAGTTTTAGCATCCTTTCATGGATCTATTGTTCGCGTAAAGGGGTACAAAATAACGTTCAACCTAGAGATGGTGACACAAGAATATTTTACAGATTATATTTTCAAAGTCACAAACAACTTTGGTCAAAGTCAGCACAAAATAAAGATTATTCGTGCAAGTATGTTCTTTTAAATTTCACACTCCAAGTAAATAATATACGAGTAGAAGTCCTATCAATACATGTACATTTTTCATGTTTTAGAATATAACATATCACATAATGTCTCACAAATATGTTAGGTGAGGTCGACTTCAAATTATCAAATTATATTGCTTCCGATTAGGATTGTTTTTGTTGACATATATTGTCAAACCGCAAGACAATTATTTCAAATTTTCAGAAAAAAAAGTATTGCACTAAATTTTCCCGAAATATTTATCAATAACTTTTTAAAAAGAGGGACAATAAATACCAGAGGGACAGCCAAACTCATAAATTGAAATAAACTGACAACGCCATGGTTAAAAATGAAAAAGACAAACAGACAAACAATAGTACACATGACACAACATAGAAAACTAAAGAATAAGCAACACGAACCCCACCAAAAACTAGGGGTGATCTCAGGTGCTCCGGAAGTGTAAGCAGATCCTGCTCCACATGTGGCAACAGTCGTGTTGTTTATGTGATAACAAATCCGGGAAATAGTCTAATTCGGAAGGTCACATTCATGAAAGGGAAGGGGATTGTAGTTACGACGTAAGAAACATATCCGATATCATTTGTGAAACGGTTATTCCATAACGGTCAAACAACTCGTGATGGCGTCCGTAAAATGTACGAAGGAATGATTTCAACTTCACAATTTGGAACTCTTGGTTTAATGGCTTCCTTGTGAGCAGAAACCCTCTATGAAGAAAATTATGATAGGAAATGCAAGCACGGGAATATCGTATCAATTGGGAGATATATTCAAGATGCTTGAATGTTGCTACTTAGAAATGGAAAGTTCACAATTGGAAAGAGCTGAAATCATCTCTTTTGTCGTAAAGTTTTGTTTTCAACCGACCCTCATTGTCAATTTTTAGATGCAAACATTCCAAAAGGGTATCTCCAGCCAAGTAGTCATTACTGTGTTGACAGGAATTGTAATTGGTGTGGTCATAGTTATAAACTCACTGTTTACAAAATTTTTAAGTTTTGAAATACAAAGGCTTTTCTACCTCAGGAATATATTAACTTAGCTGGTTATGGCAAAACTTTCAGACCTTAGAGATCCTCAATGCTCTTCAATTGCGAACTTCATGAGTCTTATGTAGACGACACACACTCTAGCGCAAATACAAAATTTGAATCTTGGTATCTATGATGAGTTTATTTTCAGTGTTTCTGTTGCATGTGTTGGTTTGTTGTTTTCCTCTTATTGTTGATGTGTTCCCCGGTTAAGTTTTAACCCCGGTTTAGTAGTCAACATCCCGGTGTTGACATGAATATCAATAATGTGGTCATTTTTTATTAATTTCCTGTTTACAAAACTTTGAATTTTTCGAAAAACTAAGGATTTTCTTATCCCAGGCATAGATTACTTAATCGTATTTGGCACAACTTTTTTGGAATGTTTGGATACTCAATGATCTTCAACTTTGTACTTGTTTGGCTTTATAGATATTTTGATATGAGCGTCACTGATGAGTCTTATGTAGCCGAAACGCACATATGGCGTCCTAAAATATAATCCTGGTACCTTTGATAACTATTGTTATATTACCTCCTATACATTTGCAGGAATATGATTGGTTAAAAGCGTCCGCGTGCAAACCGTGTATATTTGATATTAGGTTAGTAGGGAGGCGGGGCTTATCTCATACACGGTTAGTAGTGGAGTTACGTCCCTTTATATTCCTTATTAGGTAAGAAGGGGGAGGGGCTTATTTCATACACGGTTAGTAATGGTGTTATGTCCCTTTATAAAAAACAAAACGGTACTGAGAAAAAAAATCTTAAAAGTTCCAACAGACGAAGTAATTGATGATTAAGATTGAAACAAATTCATAAAACACATTTAAACCTTACAAGTTATTGTTGGCATCTGTTTTTGTAGGATCAATGGAAGTATTTTCTTAGTGCTTACAGTATTGCAGACTTGCTCATTTTGAGAACCACTAGTCTTAATTTCACACGTTAAGATAGTCGGTAAGATAAATTCGTTACATAGTGTGCTAGTGACATAATACGGTATATATGGGGTCAGTAAATTCCATATGGGGATTCGAGCTTCGCTCTCACCCCATATGGAATTTACTGACCCCATATATACCGTATTAGGTCACTAGCACACTATGTAACTAATAATACCCGGATTTGTTTTCTCTCAATCGATTCATGACTTAGAAACAGAGGTATACGTCTCTGGCCTTTGTTTTGGAAATGTTAAATATATTGTTTGACACACTTAAGTTTGCATTTCTAATCGATGTTGCTAATATCTTTTGTTTATGTCAGTTTTTTGTTACCATAATGCAATCGTTAGCAGCGTTTCATGTAAGCAATGTTACAGAAAACGAAATAATAGGTTATTTCCAATATCAACGACATCCATTACTTTAAACATTGCGTTTAAAGTTACCTCTGAAAGTGGTACAAAATGTACCTACACACTTTTTCGCTAATCTCGGCTGACCCTAGAATCTTAAGCGCCTGAACAGTTGACGGAATGCAACAATCATTTTTCAATTTTGGCGTAAGAAATTTTGTATTGTGACGTCAAATTTAACGGGAATCTGAGTGATGTCCAGTAATGGCGGACAAATAGCTATAAGGTATATTACTACAGGAATATAACTCTGTAATATTGGCTAAACATTTTAATCACTTTGTATTGTCAAGAAAAAAATTAAGCTTCTCAATGATCAAATTGAGAGTCTGTCAAACTGCTTTAATTCAAAAAAAAAAAATAAAAAAAAAATCCGAGAATGTGTGTTTTTCAAGTTTCTTGAAATTTATAAATTTTGCTAAAAAAGTCAATATAAATATTTTGTCAAAATTTTATGAAAGTTAAACAAGTCAAATTAATCTAAATCAAGTTATTTGGTAACATCTGAAATAACGTTTTATAACAAAAAGCTGCGACTGGATTGTTTAATCTATGAAATCATATATATTGAAAAAACATATCTATTTGCATGTACCACGTCCAAAATATGAGAGGTATTTACCGTTTGGTTTGTGTGTTTTAGATGTTATGCTCCATTTATGGGCATTATGTTGTCTGGTATGTGCGTCCGTTCGTCCGTTCGTCCGTTCGTCCGTTCGTCCGTTCGTCCGTCATTTCGTCCGTCTGTCCCGCTTCTGGTTAACGTTATAGTCGAGGTAGTTCAAATCAACTTAACACTTAGTACACATGTTCCTAATGATATGATCTTTCTAATTTCAATGCCAAATTGGAGTTTTTACCCCCCATTTCCACGGTCCACTGTACATAGAAAATGATAGTGCGGATGGGGCATTCGTGTACTATGGATACAGTCTTGATGAGTTTGTCATTGGATTAGGAACATTTCGATTTGAACTTTCCTTGTAGATCAGTAATTTTGTTATTTTACTTTTTATTCAAAATCAGAATATAAAAGATAACTTTATTTTCTGATAAATTCATGTTCTACAGCTGTTTACTCGTGCTTTGCTCTTCTTATCGGGTTATTTTAGTTGGTATAATCGACTGTCAATAAATTGTTTTATGTAATCATTATATACACAAAGACGTTAACCGATGCATAATAAATGCCTTCTTTTTCAGGTTCACCATCGTTACCCCTCAACGTAACCATACTTCCTATTTCCAATGGGGCCCAGATAAGCTGGATTCGAAATTTCAATGGAGGGTTTAATCAGACATTTTTCATAGATTACCACATTAAAGACGATAACATACGGATGACCATTCAGTCAAAGAACTCCACCAGTAGTCGGAAGATTGCATGGACTATTAACAATCTACATCCGGGATTTTTATATGTGTTCAGAATGTTCTCCCGGAATAAAATTGGAGACAGCAACAAAACTGAAGAAATGGTTGTTAAAATACGTGGTAATTTACTAACTTGCCGAGCTTATTAAATAAATAAGAATTTGACTGTTAAGAGTAGAGATATATCGTAACGCACGAGATATTGGGGTGGAATCTGTTTCTTTTATGAATTGTATTCCTCTTTATAAAGATAGATTTTCCAAAATATGTGAAATATATTATTTGTGCCGTCACAACAAGAAAATTCAGAAAAAAAACAAGTAAACAGGACGTCATAATTAGATTTTGACGAATTATTTACTGATAACAGATATTTCATTAGTGAGGTGAAATATTATCGATTTAGAAAGCTGTGCTCTCTTTTTGGGTTTTGTTGCACGGTTTGTAGTCTTATGCATCTTTCTTCACCCAATTATCATGAGCCAATCTAATAAATGATATTCTGAAACATTTGTCATGTCGGTATTGACGTATAAATTGCAGCCAATCTTGGCTTAAACATTGTTGTGATCCTATTATTGTTTTTTTATATAGATATTTTTAAAAATGTTATTTTGTCATAAATTTAACTGTTTTGATTCCAGGAGAAATTATGAGTGTATTTCCATCGAGGGTTTCAGTGCGGTGAATAATTTGCATAATTCATTACTGAATGAATTTCTATCTCCCTTGAACTGGTGATCTTATCATCATTTTAAAAGTCTGCAACTGAAAATGTTATGTCTTTTAAAGATTGTTCAGATATGTACTGGATGTTGATTCAGTTCTATGAGATACATGTGTGAACTTATCCCAATAATATTCAGTACCTTTTCATAAAATTCAGTATGCCGTTGTTTTGGACAGTTGAATAAAAAGTACACTGAACAAATCTCAATTGACTGCAAGCTAAATGTCTAACCAGTCCTTAATTATGCACGAGAGGTAAATCTTGAAATTAAATGAAAAACTGAACATAACGTTTAACTTATTGTTCAGTCATCCAGATCTGTTCATATCAAAATGACCATGTCGGTTCATAATTGAACTACTAGTGCTGTCGTTATGATATGCTTTCATTCAATAATCTGACATACATTCAAGGGTTAATTTATTCCTAAACATATCGTTTTATTTCGTTTCTTCGCCAAACAAAATGTATTAACTATAGTTTTTGCTTTTTCAGTCGAAACTAAAGCTGATAGTATTCAGAGTTTGTTTCTTATCGCTGTGTCTGGTTCTTCGATGGTGGGGTTTATATTGATGTCCGCAATTGCAATTTTTGTCATCAAAAGACTTTGTCGCACTCAACGCCAAACAGAGGTTCAACACGGTGCTTGTCAAACATACAATATCGAATGTGGTCCATATGATGAAATAGATGAACACGAGATGGAAGATACTCTTGGAAGTAACAATGAAACCGAAACAGTAATTGATAGTGAGTACGAACTACCATGTAACATGTTACCACATAACGTACACAGTGTCGATAATCAGAAAAGTATATCTTCAACAAGTAGTGTCAAAAGTGAGGAAATTGATGGAAACGAAACATTTGCAAAGGATATCTGTATCAATTCATATGAACAGTTAACGGAAAATCGAGATCTTCCTTTACCATACGATTGTACTGCGTAGTGAAATATGGTGTTAAGAATTTGTTTATGTAATTACCACAAAAATGCAATCTTTTAAATATTTTGTGTGAAAGGAGGAAACCATTTTGCATATTATTATTTCATCATGCACAGACCTCGCTTGCTATAATATATTTCCAGTCTCTCGAAAATCACCCATAGTAAGAGAAATATTCTGTAAGTTGGTTAAAGTTTGTTGAAAAATCACGATTTGCAGCAGATATTTCCAGTTTTGTTAAAACTCTTTAACTTTTCCGGTCAAGGGAACATTTGTTATTCTATGCTTAATATGTGTTTTAGGTCTTTACTCAACTAACCAAAAGACTCAGTGTGATTTTCTACATAACTTGTCTATTGCCCTCCTCATCCCCCGTCTGCATCGTTCGTTGTCCGTCAAATTTACCAATAAATTTATCAATTTTGACTACATTTGAACTTCCTTTATCCATTTTTGAAGTTAATGAAAAATGTCATTCAACTCGAAGAAAAATCAATAAGAATCATGTACTTTCGATTCTTGTGCTTATTATCATTACTATATTAAAATGGGTATACACAATACTTAAAACTAATAGCGTATTTAGATTTGTTCTAACGTAATGGAATAACTGTGTCACAGTTGACAACGGATATGATGAAGTTTCGTCCTGAGTCCTCGTTTTGAATATTAAGTTTTTTTACTTGCACGAGCAACATGAAGGGTACCCCATGTGGAACAGAACTTGCTTACTCGTAGAAAGCACGTGTAATTTTTTCAATATTCTAGTTTGATTTGTGCTCCCAATATTTTAGTCTCGTCTGAACTAATTCGGAAAATGTTCATCGGTTTCATGATTTTTGCGTTGTAAGAATTGAGCAACTTATGAGTCTTGAACGTTCCCTGCATATCTTTCATCAGTTAAATGTTTTATCTAGAAAGAGCAAACTCCGATTTTGATTTTAGTCAGCTCGGAAGTTTGCCAATGCTGGTGTAGCAGATAACCAATACCCTTCATATTGCTTCAATAGTAAAACTTTTCAAAAATTTAGTTTTTTCTAATTCAAAACTATATGTGGTTCTTTTTATACTGTTTTTGTCTTTTCAACTTTTCAACTTTTCTCCTTTTTGTTTTGGTGTTTTATCAATGTGAATATTTTCCACATTTTTCAAAATCACGTAACAAACGTAGCTGACAAAAGATAATAGGAATAACAAAATATATGAACCAGGAATAAACTGTTCTTTTAAAATTAATTATAGAAATATATGCTTCCTTGTGTATGACAATTGTAATGGGTTCAGCGACTATAGTTTATATTATAAGTGGACAAATCAAACATTTGCCTAACTTGAACATATTTTGTAGCAATAAAGTTTCTTTCCGGATGAAAAGCTAAATCATTTTGTATGATTTAGTTTGCAATTCGTGACTTGATCATTTTAAAGGTAGTTATCACATGTATATTTGCAATGTCAAAATGAAACATACTGTTATTGTATATAATTTTCAAGCTACATAATACAAATGTTATATATTTGGTTCTGTATTATAATCATAACAGTATTGGGAATGATTTGATTTTTTCAATAAAATAATAAAGGTGACTAATTAGAAGGTGTTGAATTGCGTAACATATTATGTGTTTGTTGTATTCACCAATAGGTTTAACAAATTTACGGTTTTGTTAACACAAATAAGACCACCTTCTGTTTTATACATAGAAAACGTTAGCAATGTGTTTTTGTAATGTAAAATGTTTTGTGAAATGTTTTAATAACAAGTTTTAATAATATACACGTATTGACTGGGTGTGAGGGTAATAGCAAGCTTGTTGTCCCTGAGATACTAACTATTGCTCGAAGCAAAGCCGAGAGCAATAATTGGTATGCAAAGGGACAACACACTCGCTATTACCAGCACAACCAGTCATTAGGTGTTTTATTATACTGAACAATACACATAATACAGTCATTATGTGTTTTCATATACCAAATTAACAAATTTTCCAAAAGTGTAGATATATCATCTGAAAGAAATGAAAAATGTCACATAACTTGACATGCATAAGATAAACTATACTTTTTTGTTTATAGTTCGTGTTGTATTTGTAAATATTTCATTAAGATTGGCTGATACGAGGGTGTTAATTTACTCTATCATATGGCTGAGAGGGTGACAATTTTTTTAAATGTTACCCTCTCGTCTAGACCAATCAACAATCGATAGTTTAAAGGACAATGAATTGAATATACATCAAGTAATTAAAAACATTGATTAAGTTCGACGTTTTGTCTCAGATTTTTTTTATTTGACTGTCAAAACAAAAAAAAGATAAAACATCTTGCTTTACTTTGTTGTTTTTCTAATACCCGTAACGTTGTTTTGTACGTGACGTCATAGAAAATACTTTAAAATAAAATTAATCTGTAAAAGACTATAATGATAGGACATTCAGTATAGTAAATTAAATAACACATAGCTGAGAGGGTGATATAACAGATTGGAACCCCTCGAAAAAATATTGTCAACCTTGGCTTCGCAGCTTTGTGTTATTTATATAGTGTTAACATTTCCGTACGTGTATATAAAAAATTCTAGCAAAAGTACACCACACGCAAATAAAGTTTTAGAATACGACGACCCAACCTATTTTATAAATAAGGTTCTATATTTTAGATCTGTAAAAAAGGCGCGCGAAGATTTCGTTCTATTTTATAATTGGTTCTTGTAAGTTAAATTACAATCGACACAAACAGATTATACCATTTACGATATTAGAGTTTGACGTTGCCAATCACACAAATCCAAGCAGAATCGTCAGTGACATCATTATTGTCCAATAAAATAAGCATGTAAAAGTACGGGAAAGATGATTATGAAACTATTAACCGGGGTAATAGTCTTTGAAACTATTGACTGACAAATATTCTGTGGAATGAAAAAGCACAACTATTTCATTATTCTTTATATAGAAAAAAACCATACTGAGGTATAATAACACAATATATTTTTTCTATGCCAGATACCGTGAATTGTTTATGAAGGGTCATCAGTTTCAGGTTACCGAACAACACTTAATTTTTCGTTTATTAACAGTTATTTTATAGTTGATAAAGGAATGACGTTTTAAAAGTATTTATTGCATTTAAATTGTTTTGTTGTTTCCTCATGGTTCTACAGTCTCAAAGTGTTTTTATCCTGACCATCACTTTTTTATCTTGTCCGAATTCGGATAATACTGTCGTTTTAATGCCAATGTAATACTTAGCATAACTCTGATACCAAATAACAAAGTTATTCTTTAAGACTATAGCATATTATAATACCAATGCAATTCTATACAGCAGACTGTATCATTTAACACTAATGTAATTCGAAACGTAATTCTAATAAAACGATGACATACCAAAATTCTTTTACAGAATTCTACTTAGACTCAATACACAAAAGGAGATGTGGTATAATTGCCCATGAGATAACTCTCCACAAGAGACCAAAATGACACATAAATAACAACCTTAGGTCACAATACGGCCTTGAACAAAAAGCAAAGCCCATACTGCATAGTCAGTTGTAAAGGACCCTAAAATGACAATGTAAAACGATCCAAACCAGAAAACTAACGGTCTAATTTATGTACAAAAATTGAAAGAAAAATATGTAACACATTAACAAACAACAACCTGAATTGAATTACTGGCTCGGCACATACATACAGAATACAGAATGTGGCGGGATTAAATATTTTAGCGGAATCCAAACCCTCCCCCTAACCTGGGACAGTGGTGTAACAGTCAACATAAGAGCGAACTATAAAAATCAGTTGAAAAGACAAACATACACTAAGTACAGATCTTAGAGTACTCGGAGTTACTGACAGTTAGTTCAAAGCCACTAGCAATTAATAAAAAATAACTAGGCATCTAAGACTAGGTTGTTTATCAGTACACATCCAACATCCAATGGATTTAGTGTAAAGACGTCATCAACAGTCTGAGAAAAACATGACCTTGTGCAATACCAAGATACAGATTGTTGATCCACGAATTTGTATATGTATACAACAAAAATATTTTGTTTGCTTTTGATTTACTGATAACAAAATCAATATTAATACCAATAAAAAAATATTCAATTATCTAATTCCAGTGATGAATAAGTTTATTTAAAGGATCGGTATAAAGTTTACCAGGATCATTTCTAAATTTCCGGGCACGGTAAACAGCATTTCTGTAAAACTAAGTATCTGCTATCCCGTTTGAAATACGTTTTTCACAGGAACAATCAAAACTTCAAAACGAAATCTTTATATGTATGGAAGAAGTTAGTTAAGGTTTAAAGTAATTTGTGGGAACGAAATCCCTGTTTTGACAAATTAATAGTAATACAGAGATTACGTTCGTAAAATTAGAAAACGTCACAACAGACAGAATCTTTTAAATCCCGTGTTTGCGTTGTCGGAATTCTGTCGGAATTGTCAGAAATCATATCTGATATTCTTCCTCAGTCATAATAACCTTCCATCAATACCGAAATGACCAAAGAAATAACAAGATGGGTGCCGTATACGGTGCAGGAAATGCTAACCTTTCCTTCCGGAGCACCTAATTTCACTCCCGGCTTTTAGTGGAGTTTCTTAATCATTATTTATTACTGTTGATGTAAATGTCCTTTGGTTTTGTGAGTCTTTGTTTACTCCTTGGTTTTGATTGTTATTGTCTAATGTCGAATCTAATGCATATATAATTATAGTTTTCAATAACGTATAATTCAAAAAATAAATATAATAAGTAGCACAATTCTGATAGGAATATATTATCTAATTCCGATGTAGTTTTAGACAATGTTCTTACAAGACTTTTGCATTTAATACAAGGTAATTCTTAACAAAATTCTGAGCATCTATATCACCTGATACCAATTCAACTCTTATCTTAATTCTAACGATGACATTCAATATTAAATTAAACGGTTTTCCTAGTAAAATTTTAATAAGACTAAATAAAGGAAACAGTAGTATACCGCTGTTCAAATTCATAAATCGATTGAGCGAAAAACAAATCCGTGTTACAAACTAAAACTGAGGGAAACATATAAAATATAAGAGAACAACGATACAACAGAAACACAACACTTAAACATGTTAAATGCAATACACACAGAAACGAACTATAATATAACTAGAGGCTCTAAAGAGCCTGTGTCGCTCACCTTGGTCTATGTGCATATTAAATACAGGACACAGTTGGATTCATGACAAAAATGTGTATAGTTGATGGTGATGTGTTTGCAGATCTCACTTAACTGAACATTCTTGCTGCTTACAAGTATCTCTTTCTATAATTAAATTGGCCCAGCAGATACAGGGGAAAATAATTTGTTAAAATTTACAAAATTTATGATTTAAAAAAAAATGACCATGAAGGGCAAAAACTCCATTTGACTTATTTGTAGATCCTACTTTGCTGAACATTATTGTTGTTTATAGTTTATCTCTTTCTTTAATAATATTCAAGACAATAACCTAAAACGGCACAATTTCGATAAAATTACAAATTCAGGGGCAGCAACCTAACAAAGGGTTGTCCAATTCATCTGAAAACTTCAGAGCAGATAGAGCTTGACCTGATAAACAATTTTAATCTGTCAGATTTGCTCTACTTACCTTTGTTTCAAAGATATAAGCCAAAATCTACATTTTACCCCTATGTTCTATTTTTAGCCATGGCGGCCATTTTGGTTGATTGGCCGGGTCACCGGACACAATTTTAGACTAGATACCCAAGTGATGATTATGGCCAAGTTTGGTTAAATTTAGGTCAGGTGAACTAACATTAGCCATCTTTTGTAAAAGAAACGCGCGTCTGGCACAAATGAAAAATTTCAACTCTGGTATCTATGATGAGTTTATTTACAACCATTGGGTCGATGCCACTGCTGATGGAGTTTTGATTCCCGAGGGCATCACCAGCTAAGTATTCAGCACTTCTGTATTGAAAAGAGTTATCATTGATATGGTCCTTATTTTTAATTTACTCTTTATAAATGTGAATTTCTAAAATACTAAGGCTTTTCTTCCTCAAGATTAGATTATCGTAGCTAAATTTGGCAAAACGTTTAGAAATTTTTGGTCCTCTATACTATTCAAAGTCGTACTTTATTTGGCCTTTTTTTTTTGTATAGAGCTGGACCTGATAAACCTGTCATATTTTCTCTACTTGCCTTTGTTACAAAGATATAAGCCAAAATCGATATTTATCCCTATGTTCTATTTTTAGTCATGGTGGCCATATTGGTTGATTGGCCGGGTCACCGGACACAATTTTAAACTAGATATCAAAGTCATGATTATGGCCAAGTTTGGTTAAATTTAGCCCAGTAGTTTCAGAGGAGAAGATTTTTTGTAAAAGTTAACGACGATGGACGACGGACGCCAAGTGATTAGAAAACTCACTTGGCTTTTTAGGCCAGGTAAGCTAACAATAGCTACTTTTGTAAAAGAAATGCGCGTCTGGCACAAATAAAAAAATTCAATTATGGTATCTATGATGAGTTTATTTACAACCATTGGGTCGATGCCACTGCTGATGGAGTTTTGATTCCCGAGGGCATCACCAGCTAAATATTCAGCACTTCTGTTTTGACAAGAATTATCATTGATATGGACATTATTTTTAATCAACTCTTTATAAATGTGAATTTCTAATCTCATTGAGCGGTTCGGGTTTACATAAGTGTAGATGTAGACACATGCAGTTAGAACGATCAATCTTTCACTAACAATTAAAAATGGTCAATTGATTCAATTGAGTAAATTTCTAATTATTTATTCATCTGTGGGTCATATACAAAAATGTTACTTGGGAATTAGAAGTATTAGTTTTACGACATTTCTTCGTATTATGAATGAGTTGATTATACTAGGACTGCTACTGGTATTGACTTCTTTCGTCGTCATAAAATATGGTGAAAAACATAATTTAGATTTACAAAATATAGAAAATGAATGAATGAAAGTATAGAAAAAATAATTACCATTGGTACTACAGTTTAATTTGATGAATCATGTTTACTTACTAAGAAATGCACTTTTGATTTATTAGTATATTATCACATTTCACATCACATAATCTTATAAGAAATGCAGCAATCTTTTTCATCAAATTGAATAAGTACTTGTAAATATGGCAAACGTTTACGATTAAGAAATGTCCCCTATTGTACCAATATTACCGGACATCTTATTTTGAAGGATAGAACGGAAATACTTGTCGGTCATTGACGATTTCCGCAATATGAAGCCGTTCATTGTGTACATACAATTTGAAGTTTCCGTTAAAAAATTAAATACATTTTAAACATAAGCATGGAGAAATATGTGTACATTAGAATGTCTGATGGATGTCTATATATTGTTGTGGGCTCATTATTGTTTCGACAATCTCAAGGTAAAACAATGATCAGTTTACTTTACTTTATAATCAACTTTAAAACCAGAACTTATTAAGATGCATAAGAATTGCATATGTTTTTGGTTCAATTTACTCTCTATTTTTGTCGGAAATTTGATCCCAATGCAGTCTAGTTCGTTCATTTCTTCTTCTGTTCCCGTTACGAGTCGAACTCTGTCGTAAAGTGTAATTGACTCGGGCGCATCTCAAACAGACAGGAGGCCACTCCTCTGTCCAAAAGGAAAAGTCCAGTAAATTATTTTGGACAGTATTTACAATAAAATATGATATTAATTACATCGTTGTACAATGGTTATCCTGCTGTCTATTTCAGATGTGGCTGGGTCCAGGGGATGGTATTCACTCTGGCCCTGAAGTCCTCTAGGGATCCGGACTCCACTACAGATTCGGGGAGTTTATTCCATTCTCTAGTTGTTCGTGGGAAGAATGAGTGGTAGTATACATCCCTCTTCACTCTAGTTTGTCTAAGTTTGTGGTTGCCTCTGGTCCTACTGTCTCCTGTCGTGTAGTATTTGGCTGGATCAATGGCAATCATCTGATGTTGAGTCTTGTAACACAGCACAAGACTCTGTTTCCATCGTCTGTGTTGCAGTGATTCCCATTGAAGTTGGTCCAGTAGCTTAGTTACACATCCAGGAGAGTTGTCCTGGTAGCAACTATAAACAAATTAGATTTCAACTTACTGTTTTACTTTTTTGAACGGACATAGTGTAATCCATAATAATCGTTATTCAGATGATCAATAATAAGTCATGCATGCGATAGAATATAAATCATGAACAGCATGACTTAATCTATTTGTCTTTTAGGAAACTCAATTGTTGTTACTAACGCATCTGGTATAATCACTTCACCTAATTATCCTAGTGATTACAATAATGATTTAGATTGTGAATACATCATTCAAAGTCCGTCCAAACAGGCAATAACTCTGGTGTTTGAAGATTTTGATATAGAGGACGATGATGACTGCACAAACGATTATGTATCGGTACGTCACTTATATAATAACATCACATGCATGTTTCATTGTAATACGTTTTAGATTGGCTTACAAAAACTTGAAGCATTGAATTCTTTAACAAATAGGAAACCATGATAATTATCTAAAAATCAGGAGAAATGACGCATCGTGTGTGATAAACATTTTGATTTAGTTAAGGCACAAAAAAAAAGAAGTTTGCAACAATCATATTTATAGAACAGCGTCATCTTGACGTAAAGATGAACATTATTAGAAATAAGAATATTTGGTATGAGTGTCGAGAAGACAACTTTCCATCTAAGTCACAATTTGTAAATAGTAAATATTTATAGGTAAAAATACGGTCTTCAACATGGATCATTGGCTCACACCGAACAACATAATATAAGTGTAAACACAACCAAAGGTCTTACCTATATATATATATCTATATATATTTAAAAAAAACCCCAAAATAAACCGAGTATCACTTATGAATTACTTCCACAAACGATAATCACTGAACAACACATTCCAGAATTTAGACAGGTGCAACCAAATGCATAGGGTTTTAACATTTAACAGGAGCCTACCTTGACCATAACCTGAACACTAAATTAAATGTAAAATTACAAACAACTTACAGGTAAAACACACACTAAAAAGTATCAAGTTAGATTGTTTAATTCGATCAAAATGATATATTAACAAAAACTAATAAAAAACTAAATAAATTTGATCTCTGATACACCATGAGTACGATAACAATAAAAATTGGGATGTAAACCAATGCCAAAAAGACAACTATAACATTGTACAAAACGGTGTTAAATAGGATAACTCGGTCAGGTAAAGTTAAAATAATTCACAGGTAAAGCTAAAGGTAATAATATTGTTGTTAGGAGTACGGAAATATGTTTAACAAAATAAATATTTTTTGTTTGTTCATAGTACGATTACTGATTTGAAAATTTAGCGTCGTGCTAAATACTTTTCAACGGTGGTACAAATTCAAAAAGTGAGACAAGATACTACATAAAACAAGCAAAAAAAAAGAATAACAAAAATGCATTACAAGTTTTGTCAACCGCTTAAATTAACAATAAAGTACGATTTGATAGTACTGGCAGTTACTGAAAGCTAGTTAAAAGCAAAATAAAACCCCACAAAAACGAAAACATTAATAACAAAAAATTAAGCATCAGAGACTAAAATCAATTTAATCGCATCTAAGTGATTTAGATTTCAAACGCTTATGACAGTCATAGAAGACATCGCGTGTGCAAAGACAACACAAATATATCGACAGGTAGTAGACAAGTTACGGTTTAACCTCATAATAAATCATGTTACATACAGATAGATACCTTAAAATCATAATTGCATACGTGTAACTTTTTTTTCAAAAGAATTAATTGTCCAAGATGTTAAAAAACCTATGATTTATTCATTTCTATATTTTCTTTCATTGCAGGTAAAAGACGGCGCTAACATATTACTTGGAACTTTCTGTGGAGACAACATTCCTTATCCACTGCTTGCTTTGTCAGGTGTTATTATTCTGAAATTTCATAGTAATAATGAGGATAGTGAAAAAGGATTTCGAGCAGTTTTTAATGACAGTCAAGGTAAAACGATTTTAGAAAAACGTTAAATAATATAAACAATAAAGACAGAAAAATGAACACCCGTAATACAAGAGCGAAAACAAATCCAACAAAAGCGATTCAAAATGAATAAGCTTAGAATGCGTTATTTGTTTTGGTCATTGTTGAATGTCATTTAGTCTCTGGTGTAAAGTTGTCTCATTGGAAGCCATACCACATCATTCTTCTTAAATTTTTAAGAAGAAATTGTCATACTTATACCCCTTCAACAAATTTAATACAACAAGGAATATACATGTTTCTTGTAAATTGAAAACTTTGTTTTTGTCCCTGAAATATTTGCCACTGAACATAAAGCAAAAAACAATTTGAGAATTAAGCATTTGCCATTGGATAGTAAACCATTGTATAGTTTTATTGTTGATATTCACCCCTGTGTAGCAAGTTTTAGATTAGTTTTATTGATATACAAGAAATTTCTTGGTATTCTTAAACGAAAGATTAAACACATAGAAGAAGTTCACTTAACAACACAATTATTTTCGTTTACCTGTGTATAATAAAACGTATTATTTTTTCAAGTTGGATGTTTTTCTAAAAATTGTTTAACATTTCACAGCGGTTTTATACTTCTACCTTAGTTATTCTTTTTTATTAGCTATGTATTTTCATTGTATCACAGATCAAATTTATTTTTTCATTGTGTGTTAATTTCTGTTACTACGTTTTTTGATTGAGTTAAACCCTCCAATCGATATTTTATAGTGTGTCTGTCTATGTTGTGATGTTATACTATTATTTCAGAATAAGGAGAAGGTTATAATCCTGGTACCTTTGATAACTAGTTGGTACCATTTAAACGTTTAATCCCGCTGCAATTGTTTGCACCTGTCCTAAGTCATGAATCTGATGTTCAGTGGTTTTCGTCTGTTTATGTTGTTCATAAGTGTTTCTCTTTCTTGTTTTTATATAGATTAGACCATTGGTTTTCCCGTTTGAAAAGTTTTACACTTATAATTTTTGGGGCCCTTTTTAACTTGCAGTTTTGTGTGAGCCAAGGCTCTGTGTTGTAGGCTTTACCTTGACTTATAGTTGTTTACTTTTATAAATTGTTACTTGGATGGAGAGTGGTCTCATTAGCACTCATACTACATATTTCTATATCTATTTAACTGTCATCAATTCATTATAATCTAATTCGACAATATTTTTCTTTATTTATTGAAGTTTAATCACGTTATGCACTGAACACAGATACATTGTGTCTTGGATCCCATTACGTTCTGATCGTTAGCAACTTGTCGCACTATTGTTTTTTTCTTTTTATATTTGTAAGTTACAACGACAGTAAGTCACTGTTGAGGAATCATTCGACAAATATCGTATGGAAGCACAACATGAAATAATTTTTCATTTATTTATATATTAATCTTCTACGTATTTGGTTGTCTCATTGGCTATTATACCACACTTTCTTAATGTAAAACATACATGGTTAATTACTGGTCTTAATTGGTATTCTCAAGTTAACTACGATAGCATAATTCTTTTTTACACAGAATAATTGGAGAATACATATTCAATTTTGCCTATCTGTCATTTTAGAGTGTGTTTATGTGACAAAAGATTTCAATGGCACCATTCAGTCTCCAAATTATCCTGACAATTATCCAAAGAACATTATTTGCCTGTACTATATTGAAAGTCGGAAAGGAGTATCAATAAATATGACATTCACAAACTTTGCTTTGGAATATACCAGCCGAAGATGTCCAAACGACTATGTCATAGTGAGTATAAATTATTCATCGTAACCAGACCAGTCTATGGCATCGCAATTCACTATTTGTTAAAAAGAGAAAACATGTGGTTATAGAGGATGTAATCGGAAGCTGAAGCCCTCCTGTCGTTGTGTTTAAGACCCATTGGTTGCTTTTGGCTGTTGTCATCTCTTTGGTCGAGTTGTTCTCTCTTTGATACGTTTTTCGTTTCCATCATCCATATCGAGATTATCTGCAAATAAAAACAGCCAAACACGTGCAATCGTATTATGTTTAGCTAGAGATGTGTTTGATTTCAAGTCATAGATATGTAGAGCATCGATTAATTGTATATGAATGATTGTTCTACTTTTCAATGCTGACATTCTTTCCCTTTAAATTATTTTAATAATTGAACCCTCTCTACAGCACATGCGTTATCCGTCTCTATCAAAGGCCAAATTACAGATTGCGTGAATACGGATTCACATGAGGTTAAATTAATGTCTTGCAAGACAAGAATACATTAACAATATTTTATATTTGATCTTAATCGTAGCTGATGTCCCTTTAAGACCTTTTATTAATTAGATTTCTAGCGTATTATTTTTGTATCAATGAAATAATGGTAAGAACTTAACGTACTCTGTCAATATTTCGAGTATAAATGTTTTAAGAGAATCGTCAAACGTTGTGGCACCTTCATAACGTATTTTGCTGAAATTTTACCATGCATACTCAATATTAAGATAATGGGTTTTAACATGTTTAAATTGGCTGCATCAATTTATCCTGAATATCAGTGACATTTAATTCTGCAGTGGGTGCATGAGCATAGCGGTGCTTTTTGCAAATAGCTAAACTATGGACGACTATCAATAGTCCTGTAACATGCAATCATGTGCCACTATTTATTGGGCTTTTAAACGTAGAAGATAGTTGGTAACTCAAAGGTTTACCACGTCCTTTTCTTTTGTTTATTTGTAACAAAAAAAAACCCAATGTTTGAGTGGGTGAAGATTTGTAGTAGTAAAAATTTCGTTCCAGTTTTAAAGATTTCTCTATAGTTTCATAAGTAGACATCACACATTGCCTTTTCATGGATGTCTATTTATTATATATTGAGGTGATTTGATCTTTTTGGTTTGCATCGTGTAACTAAACAATTATATTCTATAAAAAATGAAATTAAACATGATAAATAAGCATTTTAATTGATATATTAAGTAAAAAGAACAATGTATCATATTATTGGAAGGCTCGAATATAAACATACACATATAAAGATCTAAAAAAATAAAAATCTAATTATTTCTCATGTAATTACTTGTAGTTTCGTACAAGTCTTTACATAATTATGTGTTCTTAGAATAAACTAGCTGACCATTATAAGAATGATATGCGATAAATATAAAGATAAGGAAATGTGGTATGACTGCCAATGCTCAATACATTAATTAAGTTGCCATTGTTGTAGGGTACCAATTTGTTGTAGCCACATGCGCCTTTCGACAGCTAATGTCTCCTCAGTGATGCTCGAGGCAAACATGTTTTAAAAAATCTTAAATATATTAAAAAAAAAACAATATAAAAAGCACAGGAAGAAATCAGAGCTCTGCATGAAGTAGATATATTTTTTCGGTTAAAAAATAAAAAAATCATTAACACATTTCAAAACTAACAGATGCGCAATATCAACTGAGATTAAATGAAAATTAATTTTATGACAGGTACGAGATGGTTTATCACAATCTTCAAAACTAATTGGAAAATTCTGTGGAAGTAGGATACCAACTATTCCAGTCCTACTCACTGGGACTGTTTTCATAATATTTAGGTCAGACAATTCGGTATCTTGGTCAGGATTCAAAGCAAAATATGAGGAAGAACCATTCTTAGGTATTTAAAAATAAATATGTAAAACAATTAGGAAAAAAAACTATTATGGAAGAAAATAAGCTACTTGTTTTCACAGATGTGCATACTGAACCAGACACAGATTTCATACATAAATACTGTTCAGTTTGCCTGTCGAGGTGTTTTGTTTTTAACATTTTCATTAAAGACGTGACGTGACATTAATCTACTTCAATTAAAAAACAAAATCGACCAAAAGTCTTAAATATTGTTTTCCACAGATTATTTATTGATTTCACCATTGACGTACATGTATATCATTATAATTACAAATTTTGTATGCATAAAGTTGTCTTTCGTAAGAGCATTAACCTATAAAATCTGTTCAATGATTTCAAAGAGTTTAAGACTAGTTTCAGAAAACGTTTCTTTTATGCTTCAGATAAAACGTACAAAACGTACTTATTTATTAAAGTATACATTGACCGCAAAAATTAAATAAAGAAAACTAGTACATCAACATGACAAACAGCAACAATTGACTTTCTTTTATTTGGATAGTGTTTCACCTATAAATTCATAACAAAAAGAGATGATTAATGGTTCATTTTATAAATTTTGTCTTATTTTAGACGGTGTTATGTGTTCATAATGTCTATGACGAACACTTGGTAAACTACTGGTCATCAATTTTTATTTAGATTGTAGCGGTTTTCTGAAAGTCTCTTTGGGTCGAATTCAATCCCCAAAACATCCGGAGAAGTACGATTATAACACAGACTGCGTATATACGCTTGCTAGTCAATTTAATGGTCTGATTAACTTAACGTTTACGTTCTTCGAGATGGAAAAGGCTGATCATGGAAATTGTACCTACGATTTTGTGGAAGTAAGTTAAATTAATGAAAATGTAAACTTTGATATGACAGCTTCCAAATGACACCGGAAATTAAAAACATGTTTACAGATCAATATAGTCTGCATGTTTTGTTTTAACCCGCACATAATTAAAAAAAATATTAAATCAATAGTGCAAACAAAATTCCGTACATATCAAGAGGGTATATCACAACGATACGTTAAGAAGATAAGCAATCAAGATGAAAACAAGAACATCAATTTGTAAAATTAGTATTAATTATATGATTTTTAATACGACATGTAAGCAATTGTGTGCATTATAACTGGTTGTTGGTTTTTTTTTTATCTAAAAGATGTGTCTAACATGTTAAATAACATGAAAAGAGACATACGTTTAAATTATCATATATTATTAAGTGCAAAATTTTTGAGACATATATGTTGTGTAATACTCATCAGAAGTCACGTTGGATTTATAACGGAGACACAATTCGCAAGTAAATTGATTTGTTATCAATAATCCGTTAGTTTTCTAGTTTGAATTGTATCACTTCTTTAATGTCGAGGCTTTTTATTGTGAATATGTGATATGAGTTTTCTCATTGTTGATAGGTTTATGGTGTTCTATAAATCCGTACATTCACTTTATTTGAATGGGAGAAAAAAAACTCGGAAAGATTCACCGTATGCAACTAAATTGTAGGACAAAATTCAAAATAAACATCTTAACAAGCCAAAGACCACTAATGCATCGTGATATCAATCAGAATATAAAATCTTCCGCTTTTCCAAGCGAAAATTCGTGCATTTAAAAATATAAGAAATATCCTGCAAATGTAAATCACGAAAGGAGATTGTGAAATAATTATGTATCTTCAACGAATAATTGTAGATTTACGACTCAAACACTAGTATTGGGAAATTTTGTGGATTTCAAAAACCTGTTTTGACGTTTATACTATCAAGCAGTGTTCGTGTACATTTCCATTCAGACGACTCAAAAAATTATAGAGGATTCAGTGCCAACTATGCAGAAATAACAGGTTTTAAGATTATATTATCCGATATTTTATTGATATTAAATCCTTACAAGTGATAAGCAAGGAGCAATATAAAATAAGAAGACTGTTAAAGACATGTACATGTGTTTCAATAAAAAAGGAGAGCGATACACAACAAATAAAAAGTCTACAAGTCAACAACTAACAAAATTTAAAAACAAACATGAATTGAAATATGTTATAAAATAGAACAATTCTACTTTCTAAATAAAGGTTAATCATTCAACTATGAAAAAGTTTTGGTGAATGTCAAACGGCGTTTTTAATCTAAGTTTGACGATTGCGTAGTAGACATAAAAAAAGAACTTAATAACTGAATGTTTTACTACATTGTCCCAATTTGAGTATTACCATCTTAATTACCAGTGTTCATTTTAACATCTTGTTGGTTTATTCGACTTATTTGCAACTTATTTGATAGAAGTGACAATCTTTAAAAAAGTGTTTCTTCCGTCCAGTGGCAAATATATCAGAAAGATTCCGGACAAAACAAACCAAGAATTAAAGTTATTTAAACCAACTTGCATGCATGAAAATGTGGTGTACGATGATACCCGTTTTCATATTAATAAACAAAAAACCAATTATACAGCAAATCTATGAAAAATATCGCTTCAATCCTGACTTTGACGATGGGGTTCGGTCGATACTGGTTGAACTGTAAAGAGTCAAAATAGTATAAAACAAATGTTCAATCTTAGTTTAAGACTCTCTAATGAAATAAATTTATCGCGAATTTTATTTTTTGAAATAATAATATTGAAATTATTGCGAGCGTTCGGTTTATTTCATAATACTAACCTTTTTAGCTTATCTGAACCGAAGGGCCAAGTGAGCTGTTCTCATCACTTGGTGTCCTGTCGTCGTCGTTAACTTTTTACATTTTGAACTTCTCCTAGTGAACTACTGAATGGAATGAAACCAAACATGACATGTATGTTCTTTATGAGGTGCCGACCAAGTGTTATTACTTTGTAGCCGATCCATCATCCAAGATGGCCGCCAGCGGAGGATTTAGTTTCACATAGGATCCTATGGGAAATACATACAAATTTCTTATTTTAGACAACCACTGAATGGAATGAAACCAAACAATGCATGAATGTTTAATATGAGGTGATTACCAAATGTTGTTACTTTGAAACTAATCCATCATTGAAGATGGCCACCAGGTGGACTTAGTTTTACTAGGGCAATATGGGAAACACATACAAATGTCTTCTTTTATATAAGCACTGAATTGAATGAAACCAACATAACATGAATGTGTCTAATGAGGTTCTGACCAAGTGTTGTTACATTGTATCTGATTCATCATCCAATATGGCCACCAGCAGGGGACATTGTTTAACATAGGTCCCTATGGAAAATACAAACAAATGTCTTCTTTTAGACAACCACTGAATGGAATGAAACCAAACATAGCATGAATGTTCCTTATGAGGTGCTGACCAAATGTTGTTACATTGTATCTGATCCATCATCCAAGATAGCCACCAGCAGGGGACTTTGTTTAACATATATTTTTAACCTATAGAAAATACAAACAAATGTCTTCTTTTAGAGAACCACTGAATGGAATGAAACTAAACATGTCATAAATGTTCCTTTGAGGTGCTGATGAAGTGTTTGAATTTTTTTTTTATATGATTTCAAATTCCTAAGTAGAGTCAGGTGAGCGATACAGGCTCTCGATAGCCTCTAGTTTAACTTGTATTAAAGAAAAACAGTTGGCAAGTTCTGGTGAGTCTGATTATTATTAGTTTATATTTTGGTCCTAACATGCATGAATCCGGTCGTTAGTCTTGATTGATATTTGCCATTTTAGGGCCTGTATGTCTTACTTTGCGGTACGGGTTCATTCGTTGTTAAAGTCCGCATGGTCACCTTTAGTTGCTAACTACGTCAATTGATCTGCGATGGAGTGTTGTCTTATTGTTAAATATACCACATCTTCTATTAATTATTGGTCTTCATAAACAAAATCAAATCTACTTTTTTTTAACCCATCAGTCGACCAAACCACTGACGAAGTGCTGACAACAGTATCGTTTTTCCCGACATCTGTAAATATGTGGAACAACAAAATTACATCATTTACGAACACATCATCAGTAAACCCAGGTAAATTTAAAAAAAAATAGTTATCAAAGGTACCAGGATTATAATTTAGTACGTCAGACGCGCGTTTCGTCTACATAAGACTTATCAGTGACGCTCATCTCAAAGCCATTTCAGTTTTGTAACATTGTTGCTCCACTGATGTATGCAAATTCAATTTTCATTGATAAGAAATATGAAAATACATGATGATTTACCCTATATCTTAAGAAGATGAAATCTTAAGCAACAAACACAAGAATATTCACCATAATCTTGAAAGATAAATCTGGATAACATTGATCAATCCGACTGTATAGTCCACAAGTCCTTATAGAATAAGTCACCTTAATTACGATGTCCCTGCCAACTCCCCTACAATACGTTATCCTAGTTGCTTGTACATAAACATCATCAAAGCAAATTCAGACAGAATATCTAAAAAAAAAACCCAACTCAAAACTTTTAATGATGATAGATTTTTAGACTAGTTTTGTTGTCTATATCATTGCGTAGAACCAGGTTAACAAATGAGACATATTTTATTTTATTTTAGCGATTTTGCAATTATACGGACTTTATATCTCTGACAATTTATAGTTTCTTTGTTGTTCAGTCCTCTCCCCCCAACATCACCCACCCATACAAGTGCAAGTAAACTATAGTTTCGATGATTTGATATAGAACATGATATTCTATAGAAAAACATTCGTTAAAACAAAATCTGTTGATAACGTTTAAATTTTTGAAATCAAATGAAAAAAATAAGAAAAATCCGAATCCTAATTATTTGTCATAGGCTGACAGTTTAAGAAAGAAATGCCAAATAACTGTTATTTCCATCAAAGAAGATAATTACTTTTACACACCAGATGCATACCATCTATTTTTTTCAATATGAATGAATAAATTATTTAATATGCAAAAACATTATATATACACATTTCAGTGGTTATTGGTGCTGATACTGGTGGACTAATTGGAGTGATAGCTGTGATTACTATTATATGTGTCATAGTAGGTCGTCAGAGGAGAACAGAGACAAATAGAATAAACAGGTGGAGTATTAAACATATTCAATGAATAGAGTTTTGAGTACAACTATCTAGTAAAGCCGTGTTTGTTGACATGCTCGGTAGGGAAAAAATAAACAACCTACGGTTCGGAATACAAGTGACAATGGAAATAGGGAATGTTCAAAAGAGACAACACGAACAAAAAGTAAAAAAAAAGTTTTAAGTACTCCTATTTTTTGAATCCGGATAAGTTGACATACAAATAAAATCTACACAACAACTTTAATAAAGGTTCGAAATGTATGATCGAATAGTCTAGCATTGCTCCGTTTTCAAAATAAAAAAAGAAGATGTGGTATAAATGCCAATGAGGCAACTCTCCATCCAAGTCACAATACAAATAAGATTAACAATTACAGATAAAAGAACGGTCTTCAACATGGATCATTGGCCCACACCAACAGCAAACTATAAAGGACCCCAAAATGACAAGTATAGACCCGGTGTATTTAATCTGAATTCAGTACCCCAGTTCATACTTGATAGAAGATTAACTCACATTGGTATTTTTCCTCTCAAAAAACAAACTTATGCATCAAAGCTATAACCAGGATATGTTCATTGTACATGATAACCTTCTTTGCATTACAGGTTCATTATTTCATAGTATAAAGTTCTCGTTCGCACTCCTGACCGCCTCATAGGAGCTCTGCATCAAACCTTTTCCTTTTCATGCAAATAACGTAAATTGACCACATTTCACCCAGTTTAGAAAAAAGCACACGTCGAGTGTCCCCAAAGCAAAATTTTCACATTAACTCCATATAAGGTTCATACAGAGAAGTCAATGTAATTAATCAAGGTTTGCCAAAAATTAACTCCACCTAAACTGAGTGATAATACTTATCCGGGTGAATCCTGTCTACGGCGTTCACAATAACCCGAATTAATTCATTCAGCTCAAACCTGCAATAAAACGGCATGGTGTGTACAGCTAGGGTATAGAAATTATAATACCAACTGTACATCATATAAGAAAACAATTCTTAAAGACCACTGTAATTAAGAAACAAAAACGTCTTCATTCCGATTAAAATTGTACTGATACGTGTGATAACTTTATGAAATAAAATCTTCAGATTATAACTTTATTTTTATGATAAGAAATGATTCTTAGACTGTACAAGTAATAATTAAGAAATAACAGATACTTGCGAATGTCACGTCAAAAGACCGTTCGAAATTAGTGCATGCAAAACAATTTACAAATAAATCGGGCTACTAGGTTAAATGTTTTAAAACATCTCCCCAAACTATGTGTACAAAGTCGGAATGTTCTTTCAGTAAAATGTAAGAATTAAATATTCAAGAAGTCTGAGTCCATGCTCCGTGCATAAGATCAATTTGAATATTTCTAAGACTTATTGTGAATATTCGTCTGTTACCGTTATTTCACACAGTCTTAGCTTTAAATGAGCAACTTGATATTGAACGAAAATAGATTGAAATGTTTAATCTTGAACTCTTTTCTACAGAAAACATTCAACAGAGCCTATGGAAAAATCATGCCAAGTTTACAATAACGTAGTAAACATTGATAACTGCAGCACTTCAAACTCTGTCGAGTACAGCATGGAAAATGCGAATACCGATTTGGAAAAGGAAATACATACAGGTGACGTAGAAATGAATGAAGAGGACATTGCAAATGATGTAATAAATACTGATTATTCATATTCCAACCTATCAACCGACGATACATGTAATAATAATCGCAATGCTGAAAGTTCTTATTATGATTTATCGGACAGTTACAACGGAGAACATGAAATTCAAACAGTCATCAAAACGCCCACAAAAGTTAAAACAAATGACAGCGAGTATATAGATCAAGGAGAAGCCTATAATATTTTGAACATCCAACCACCGAAAACCAACGATACAGAAAACTTTGATCGAACTATAGACGATGTGTATGATAAAACGACACATATTACGAATACCAGTTACTCTGAATTAGGTCTATATGATCATTCCACAAATAGTTAATTACAAAATGAATGTTAAAAATGGTTTATATTTATTCTTTCCTTGATTTGTACTTTTTCCTGTTTTTATAGCACATTTGCAATGTCTTTTTGATAAATAGGCTGAATATGTACTGGGTTGAGTTCAATATCGTAGCTGCTACGTAGTGCTACGTAGATTTTGACTATTGAACGTGTAGCTATATACAAGCTGCTACATAGATATTGATAGCAGCTACGTAGCCGCTACGTAGCTGCTACGAATTTGAACTCAACCCTGATTACTATACTCGTATTAGTCAAGGGAGAACATAATCAATTAACTGTAAATGGACGTATAGTTTATTCTTTTCGTTTTGTTTTAACATGTTTTATACTGTACATGGTGTATCTTATTTTGCTAAGACTTTACCCGTGTATGAAGACACGGTCGTCACCCGAAATTCACTTTATATTTTTATAGTGGGGGTTGTGTTGACCAGTTGTTGGTTTTCTATGTTGTGGTTTGTATACTGTTGTTTGCCCTTTGGATGTTTTACATTTTTTCCATGACATTGCCAATTTTTGTTCCACTTATGAGTTTAAATGTCCCTAGGTATTTTTCCCCTGAAACAAATTAATATATTTTTAAAGATCAATCGAAATTTAACTCATGTATCATAGATACGTTTTATCGTTTAACTTATTTGAAATTACTAATCTATATAATAAATTTATACATGATATTCCAATCGGAACTTTTTTTCATACACCACAAACGTTTTCCTAAAAGAGATAAAAAAAAAAGCAAGGCTTTGGTATGCGAGATAGGACAGCCTTCTTTGCATTTTGTTTTAATTTACCTGTTGATAGCTAAAATTTATAAATTAATATGCATGATTCAAGACAATTAAGCAATCCATTATTGTAATTATAAAGTAAATCCCTTAAAACATGCGTATGCATTTTTACGTTAACTTATCTTTTGCACACAATTTTTCTTCACGACTACACAAAACTTCCATTGTTTCCATTGAATCAGAAAGTAACTAGAACTATGCTGTCTAAAATAAGTTTGCTTTCTATATAACATTGACGTTATGTTGTAAAAAAAGTGTTTACTGTTAAAAACAACACACTAAAAACAAACAAAAAGATAAATCTGAGAGTACCCGCGGTTACTTAAAGCTAATAAAAACTAATTAGGTTTATTCTCCCTTCACAATTTATCCCTCCTTAAAACAAGATACCTATATCTACGATGGTCATTCCTTTTTTTGCAAATAAAACACGATGGCTCACAGTTAGGATCATAGGCACTGACGTTGGGTTTGTCAATATGACTTTTCGTGTTTCTTTCATACATATGACGTGACTCTGTACTAATGCATCTCGTTATTGTTCAATTAGGATATATGTATTCTTGTATTCCATTTTTGCTAATATACTTGGTCTATATTCCTTTTGCGTTTGTTCTTGCATATGATGTGGCTCTGTACTTATGCATCCCGTGATTGTGTTGTTGTTCTGTGATAATTTAGTATTCTTTTCTTTCATTGATGCTGATATGCTTTGTCTGTATGATTTTATTGTGTTTCTATCTTACATATGACTTGGCTCTGTACTTATACATCCCATCTTGTGTTATTGTTCTATTATAGTTTTTGTATTCGTGTCTTTTATTTTTGCATAGATACTTGGTATATATGCCTTTTGTGTTTGTTCTAACATATCCTTGGCTCTGTGCTCATACATTGTGTTATTGTTCTATTATAATTTTGTATTCTTGTCTTTATTTTTTGCTAATATGGTTTACATGTATCTATAAGCCTGTTTGTGGTATTCTTTATAATATTGACATAGCTCTGTACTTATCCAGTACTTCCAGTAATTATGTTATTTTGGCAGTGACATCCCGTTAGTCCGACAACCATTATTCCGAAAGCCTATTCCTCCGAGAGCCCACTATTATGACAGCCCATTACTCCGACAACCCATTATTCCGACAACCCATTATTCCGACAGCCCATTACTCCGACAGCCCACTATTATGACAGCCAATTACTCCGACAACCCATTATTCCGACAACCCATTATTCCGACAGCTCATTATTCCGTCAATGCATCTGTCTAAAGGTTCATCATAAGGAATTGAAAAATATGGCCATGTTTACACCTCAAAATTTACTATGAGTACAGACAAAGTGGTACATCTAGGAAAGTTTAAAGGCATGACAGGAACTAGATATAGAAAATTTATAACTGTAACTTGTTGCACTTCGAAATTGACATATTTGCTATCGCTCGGGCAAAAATAAGCACGACTATAAGACATACCCATGTTAAAACTGCAATAAAGTATAGCTTGCATCAATTATTTTTTAATTGATTGTCTGCAGATGTCTATTGTCCATCTATTGTCCATTTGAATCAATACTACTAAAAACATGTATTATATGAGGGGAGATTCTCAAACCTCTTCCTCAACTTAGTTTATATTTGCACCTTCTGCAGGAACGAAAAAAACTGGATAGCAAAATCTAGTTAAGTTTATAATGTTCTAAAACATAAATGCATTTAAAGTTTATATATCTAGTTCCTGCTATACCTTAGAACATTTGCAGGTGCATAGGTTTGTCTGTACTCAGAGTAAAACTTGTGGTGTAAATACGGCCAAGTTTCCAAAAGGTCATGATGAACCTTGAATGTATGGGTAAATTTTCTCTAAAAAGACCAACTCCGTTTTGATTCCAATTGTTCTTCTCGTGCGTGATATTTTTCTCAGTATTTTGGAGTTGATACAAATGCTTATTGCAACTATTTGCGGAAATTAACGACTATTGTAGCGTCAGTCATAATGGGAAAACAAGGACACAAATATAAACCAAGGTCCTAAAAGATAAGAAGACAAATAGGACGAAATATGTGTACCGTAAAGATGAGCAATTCCAGCTTCTTCAAAGACACCCTTCCGTGCAATTTTATGAATATCATGTTCGGGAATGTGATTCCACGAAATACGGAGTTAATACACATTACTTCCAATAACGAACATAGTCTGAGAGATAACACTCAACATATTTGTAGGGGTACCGATTTTACATACCGAACTTTTGTTAAAATCTATAAAAACATTCCTTTAGATGTTTCTTGTTTGTCTTTTTGTCTTTTTCTTTTTTTTTGTCATGGCATTGTCAGTTCATTTAATACTTATGGGTTTGCATGTCCGTTAAGTATTCTTTGTCTCATTTATTTTATATTAAATATTTATCCTGAAGAATTTTACCAATAAATTTTGTCAAGCAGGTGAGTCATTTAAGCTTAAATATGCTCTCTACCTGAATGTGTTAGATGTGATTACAACAGATGGTCACAATTGGAGAAAGGGGGCATTTGTGCACTAATACAACAAAATTGTTAAAAAGGTTCAACATGATAAATGGACAAAAATGGCTGTTTACACATTAAAAACTACTCTGAGTTGAGACTTGTTTGTGCAGTTGGAAAGTTTTAAAGCCTGGCACCAACTTGACCTACAGAAGATAATTGCAGTTTGTGTTAAAGAAAGATTGTGGCTTGCCAAAAAAGAAAGAACTCTAATGACACAATAAGTATTATACATGTTCTATATTACAAGCTGTCAGTGATAACTATTTCCAAACGGACTGGAATATTACTTCAAATAATGAACAGTGAGAACCTTGTAATTTTCAACGTCGATAAAACAAGAGTAAAGCGTAGAATGAAACAAGAATGAGTCCATGGTACACGGATGTCTCACTTGCACTATCATTTTTTTTATGTTATGGACCGTGAAAGTGTGGTAAAATTATAAAGATCATATCATAGGGAATATGGGTACTAAGTTTCAAGTTGGTTGAACTTCAACTTCATCAAAAACTATCAGGACCAAAAACTTTAACCTGCAGCTGGACAGACAGACAAACAGACGCTCAGACCAGAAAACAGAATGCCAATCAATTGGGCATAACTATAATTAATTGTGTCTTACAGTATGAAACACACAATAAACATGATAAAAGACAACTTTAAAAAACGCATCACTCAAAAAATGTTTTTTTTTTATACAAAAAGCAACTTAACGATTTTAGGTATAGCAACAACAGAACAAACAAACAGAACGTAAATAGTGTTCCAGCGATGTGATCTCATCATTACTAACCGTATTCACATAAATAACAAGTATAGCTACAAATCAAAACATGTTTGAGGTAAAGCCGGCAGCTATTCTGAGAATCAGAATTTTATTGATAGTTTTTTTCTGTCGTATATTTGGAGACCCATGCATGAAGGTCATATGATTGTATAAAACATATCGTTTAAATGTTTAACAGGACAGTTCACGAGACATCAAAGAAGATTTTTTTCTCTCAGTACACATTTTCCACTTTTATAATCTCGTTACAACATTTTATTTTATAATCCTATTCATGAAAGGTATTTATAGATAATTTTGCATTTATTTAATATGTGGTTGTTTAAGAGTTGATATCATCATTACATAATTATATTTTCACTGACTTTATTAAACAAGATGTAAATGTCAATCGTTATCAAATTTTGTGATTAAAAAAGGTATAGTAAAAATACCGGGCTTTAAAGTATTAAAATAAGAAATGGGAAAGTCCATACAAATTGACAAAATCAAACGTTACCACCTACCTGACTGGTTAAAAGCATTTTCAGTAGAACATAATATGATAAATCTGCGAACTTAAATGTGGTCCCTAGATCGATTTTAGTACAAAATGTAATACTGTGGAAGAAGTTATGTTCAAATATTTCAAAAGAACCGTAATATAGTATAGATGTATAATGAAGTTCTTATATACTTCCTCTAGTTTTCCTTCAGTCTTTTCGAAACTTTATACAGTGATGGTACATACATTTAATTTATTGATTTAGGCATATATATGATAATTACTCTCAGGTCCCTCTCTAAGTTACTTAAGTCACTGAATACTTTTAGGTATTATGTCGTTTTGCTATCAACATATTCTGGTTCGAATATATATGTGTAGCATACTAAATATTGCGATCGAGAACCAGTCTACAATCAATACTACTGTTATTTTAAAAGATTTTAGCTGTTGTCTTATTATTCATGTTTGTCCAGTACGTATTGTAAGACAACTGAACAATATACACTAGAAATTCGTAAGAGCATGCGGATCACCTGGATCTATATGCATCTTCAACAAAGGTCTCTCTCCAATATCGTAGATTAAAATATAAATTATAACTCTCTAAACGTCTCGTTGCGTTTTGCTGATCGTGTTACGGCGATCATTTTTACTGTTAACAGTTTCTCTCCTTTATTTGTTTAAATTTTGCTCAAAATGAGAAAAAAAGTGTTACCCCCATTTTTTACAGTTTTTGTCGAGCCGGCAACTTTAGATGCAGAAAGCTCGACATAGGGATAGTGATCCGGCGGCGATGTTAGCTAACTTCTCAAAAGCTTTATATTTTAGAAAGTGGATGCTTCATACTTTGTATATAGATGCCTCATGTTACGAAGTTTACGTCAGTCACATGTCCAATGTCCTTGACCTCATTTTTATGGTTCAGTGACTACCTGAAAAAAAAAACGATTTTTCTAATGTTCAATTCTCTCTTATTATAAGTATGAGGATAACTATATTGGGTATGTGCCTACCGTGCAAGGTCCTCATGCCCGTCAGAAAGTTTTCACTTGACCTCGACCTCATTCCATGAATCAGTGAACAAGGATAAGTTTTGGTGGTCAATTCCGTATCTCAGATACTATAAGCAATAGGTCTTGTATATTCGGCAAATGGAAGGACTGAAAGGTGTACATATCCAACTGGTAGGTGTCATCTGACCTTGACCTCCTTTTCATGGTTCAGTGGTTATGGTTAAGTTTTTGTGTTTTGGTCTGTTTTTCTCATATTGTATGCAATAGGTCTACTTTATTTGATTTATGGAATGATTGTAAGGTGTAAATGTCTAGCTGGCAGGTGTCATCTGACCTTAACCTTATTTTCATGGTTCAGTGGTCAAAGTTGTTTTGGTATTTTTTTCTAATACTATATGCAATAGGTCAACTATATTTGATGTATGGAAATATGCTATGATCTATATGTCAGCCCCGCAGGTTTAATTTGACCTTGAACTCCTTTTCGCGGTTCATTGCTTAGACTACAGGCAAAGGTCATCTATATTTGTTGTATGGAAGAATTGTGCATGTCTGTCTGGCATCATTCATCTTACCTTGACCTCATTTTAATATGGTTCATTGCTCAATGTTTAGCGAGACATTTCAGCGTCTGCACTCTTGTTAAATTGTAGGCAAGCCCACGAAAATGGATACACATAGATAATTATCCTTCAAGGGAATAATGTTTTTTAAATGCAGATCTACGATTTCCTTATATCCACTTTTTAGCTCACCTGGCCCAAAGGGCCAAGTGAGCTTTTCTCATCACTTGGCGTTAACTTTTACAAAAATCTTCTCCTCTGAAACTACTGGGCCAAATTAAAACAAACTTGGCCACAATCATCATTGGGGTATTTAGTTTAAAAAATGTGTCCGGTTTACCCGGTCAACCAACCAAGATGGCCGCCATGGGGTAGAATTGTTTATCAGGTCAACATTTATCTGCCCTCAAAATTTTCAGATGAATCGGACAACCCGTTGTTTGGTTGCTTCCCCTAAATTGGTAATTTTAAGGAAATTTTACTGTTTTTGGTTATTATCTTGAATACTATTATAGATAGAGATAAACTGTAAACAGCAATAATGTTCAGCAAAGTAAGATGTACAAATAAGTCAAATGACCGAAATGGTCAGTTGAACCCTTTAGCAGTTATTGCCCTTTATAGTCAATTTTTAACCATTTTTCGTAAATCTTAGTAATCTTTTATAAAAATCTTCTCCTCTGAAACTACTGGGCCAAATTCATCCAAACTTGGCCACAATTATCTTTGGGAGGTCTAGTTTAAAAAATGTGTCCGGTGACCCAGCCATTTAACCAAGATGGCCGCCACGGCTAAAAATAGAACATAGAGGTAAAATGCAGTTTTTGGCTTATAACTTAAAAATCAAAGCATTTAAAGCAAATCTGACAAGGGGTAAAATTGTTCTTCAGGTCAAGATCTATCTGCCCGGAAATTTTCAGACAAAACAGACAACCTGTTGTTGGGTTGCTGCCCCAGAATTAGTAATTTGTAGGAAATTTTGCTGTTTTTGGTTATTATCTTGAATATTATTATAGATAAAGATAAACTGTAAACAGCAATAAGGTTCAGCGTAGTAAGATTTACAAATAAGTCAACATGAAGGAAATGGTCAATCGACCCCCTAAATAGTAATTGTCCTTAATAGTCAATTTTTAACAATTTTCATAAAATTTGTAAATTTTTACTAACATTTTCCACTGAAACTACTAGGCCAAGTTCATTATAGATAGAGATAATTGTAAGCATCTAGAATGTTCAGTAAATAAAATAAACAAACACATCACCATCACCAAAACACATTTTTGTCATGAATCCATCTGCTTCCTTTGTTTAATATTCACATAGACCAAGGTGAGCGACACAGGTTGTAAATCTTATCTTGCTTTTTTCTTTTCGAATATTTAATCCATCTATCATTGTTTTCAAAATAAAAGCAAAATATGCCGTAACACATCGCCATCAAAGGGAAATAACTCCAATAAGTGGATGATAGACGATTATGGTTATGTTGACTCATAAAAAACACTTACCAGGTCAATTCTTTTTACTATTTACGTTTTTTTTTTTTTAAAGTTGCCAAGATCATACGCAATATGCTGAGAACAGCTCACTTGACCTTTTGGGGCTTGGGGAGCTAACTTAACATGGGATTAAGTGGGATCTATTCAACTAGCTTAATCCCGCAAGATATGTATGTCCTTGTTAGTAACCTGGTCTGGTCGCTTTTTGAATTGGAGAACATCGTGTTAATGCAAAGTCTTTTAAAGCTTCTGTTTAGTTTTACCAAACTCTTTGACGATTGAGACATTTGCAGATTTTACAGACCTTCATATGTATTTTAGAAGTTCTTGTAATTGAGTTACAGTTTCATTGACGTATATACTACATCGACCGATAAGGACTGCACAGTGGAGTTTCCAAATATGCAAGGATACCGAAATATGACTTGCAATTTATGAAAAAACGAAATTATGTCACTGAAACCAATCGCTATTCAAAACACGGTTTGTGTTAGTCAATCATTTATTTAAATAAAAAAGTATAAACATATAAACCACGAAATGTGAGGAATTGATTATTTACAAAGCCAAAACTTTACTCAAAATTGGAAATTAATTTGTAACATGGAATAACTGGGGAAAACAACAAGTACAATAACCTAAGTTAAAATATATACATTTGTGAAAAACCAATTAAAAGAAATTTTTCAATAAACTGCAGTACATTGTACCTTACACCTTTCCATATATAAAATTAATCATTTCCATGTCCCGACCAGCAGGTTTTCAAAATGTCTAAAAGTTAACCAGACCTAATACTTTTACACTTATGATGTACTTAGTACATACCAATATAGAAATAACAATGTATACCATTGTGGATTGTAATTTGAAAAATCATATATATTTTGTTTCCAACCACTTTTAAAACTATGATACTCATAAAGGGAAATAATGAAAAGTTGAAACTGTCAAATTATTTATGACATTAAACATTTATATGATGGTTTCCATATAAGCTTTTTTAGTTAACATTTAGAGCCTTGTTTTACTAATCGATGCTAAATTCTGAATCAAAATGAAGTAAAATTCAAATTAATTATTTCAATAATTCATTTTATCGTATTGTATTTGGATGTGCAGTAAGTCATTATGATTATTGTTTTCCCATTTTTACAATACATGTCACAGTGTTTGAACGTTATAAATACATGTATATGAAACAGTAGTTTAATAAAAATTCATCAAGGGAATTTTACTATCTTCTTTAATGTATTCAATTACATCTCCAAAATAAAATCTAATCTTTAACTGTACATACATGCTATAATTAAAAACAAATAACTAGACATATATGTAAAACAATATATACATTTATAAAATACCAATTGATTTGTGTTCAATACACTATAGTACATTGTACCATACACTTTTCCATAGAAAACAACTAATCATTTTCATTTCCCAACCAGCAGGGTTTCAAAATGTATAAAAGTTTACCAGACGTAATTGCCTACATAATGAAAATAACATGAAAATGTATACCATCGTGCACCTTTGCATTAAAAACCATGACATTGCAGAAATGCACATTACTAGAAATTGAGCTAAACAAATTTACGAAGAAGAACATGTCATTCCATGTTCCTACCATCAGGGTTTTAAATTCCCAACCAGCAGGGTTTTAAATTCCCAACCAGCAGGGTTTCAAAATTAAAGACTTAAAACAGAACAAAAATGATTTTTTTCTTAAATATATGTGTCTTCCATATTAATAATTATACCCAAGATTTCACATACATGCAGTAAGTTCTTTGAATTTCTTTGAGATAATATAAGATTGTCATTTTCTTTAACATACATAGTACAAATTGTGTAGCTAAACAATAGCAACATTCAGTTATTTCTCTTCAAATTAACCAAACGTATTAAATTCACACTCATAATGTAATATATGCATAACAATGTATACCATAGTACACTGTAATTTAAAAAATCATATACATTATTTTGATTCAAACAACTTAAATTTGAGGCACATAAAGGAAAATGGATAAAATGTTGAAACTGTTAAATTATTTATGACATCTTCAAATGAGAAAATTTATTTGAGCAAGCATTTAGTCAGCAGCATTTAGTCAGCAGCATTTAGTGAATGCTTAATTAAAAACACTTCCGATCTAAATGAATTATTTCAATAGACTTTCCTGTTATCATCTAGTATTTCGATGTGCAGTCAGTCATTATGATTATTGTTTTCCAAGTTTCATAATATATGTCACAATGTTTGAACGTTATGACAGCAGTTAAATCAAAATTCATCAAGTTTTTTTTTCCATATTCCTTTTTGTTTTCAATTATAAAATCAATCTTTAACTGTACAAACATGATATAATCTATAAGGAATGCAAAAACAATATCATGCAAGTAGGCAATATATACATTTGCAAAATGAACTAATCAATACATTGACGTACATTGTACCGTACACCTTTCCAATTCTAAAGCACTTACATTGAAATAAATAAAAAGTTGAAACTTTCGAATTATGTATAACATCCTCAATTATTGGACGGTTTACAAATTGTCAAATTTAATCGAGTTCACAGTTAGTATATTGTTTTACTCATCGATGCTTAATGATCAATTAAAATGGCTCTACATTTAAACTGCTGATTTACATTTCCTTTTCAATGACCATAATTTACTTATAAAAAAGGGCAGATATATGAAAATACCTTGATTTCGAAAAACATGTCTTACTAAAAGAATTGAATATTGAAACCACTTTCTCCTCTACTGTAAAAAAAATGATATAGTACGTATAAAACGGTTTTAATGGCATCCCAATAGATAATCCTATGTTTTCAATCTTTTTAAAAGGGAAAAACTAATAGTTTTATTGTTGTTATTATTACTTATTTGTATTGTCACAAGTTTCATGTTTCACTAAGTTGCCAATACGGAATGATATTTAATACTTTTCTAAAGAACCAAAAACCAAAAACTAAAGTTTATATATGATTAATAAATTTACAAACCTATTTAGGTTTGAAGACCTTTGCGCAATTCCATACCTTAAGTTTTGTTTCAAAGCTTTTAAGGAAGAAAACAAAAATAAGCAAATATATTTTTTTTATCAAATGAATTGTACGCGATATTAAGTTTATAATGCATGTTAAATCTTAGATATCTAAGTCACTAATTTCCCATTCGAAAATACACGACAGTATTAGCATTTTGCTTAAACAAGCAGAATACAAATATGACTTCAAACAAAAGCTATTTCAAATACACGAATCAACCTCTGGTAAACAGTTTGAGTCAAAAACAAATCTGTTTAGATTAATGTGCATTTGAATCATATTGATTTTTCAACAGTCAGGGACAGGTCATATATATATGTTTAACATGTTTATTTTTTCCCCGAAAACTTTTACACATTTTCATAATCAATCTAGTGCCTTGATCTATTCAATGCTTGCATAAAAACAATCAAAACTATTATAAAACCTATTGCCATAATAAATAAAAGCTGGATGGAACAAAATAATGGAATACTATTTCTGAACAATATTTGAAACTTCTGAGTATTGAACCAAAGGGTTACCGACATCTGCTTTGGATTCATCTTTGTCATTTTGTACTGAAAAAAAAAATTTGGAAAATTAGAAGAACGTATGATCATTATGATATATTAAATTGGAAATCAAGGATGAACATACTGCATGCAAAAGTGAAGTATAATCGAACTAAGGAAAACAAGACGTGTAATACAACTTTCTATTATAAAGCAAGCCTTTGATATTTCGAGAGAAGAATAATTCCTGATTAGATATGCATACAAGTTATTTTGTTTCAAAGTTTTGTCGTTTTGCGAAACGCTTTAAGTGAATAGTTTGAAATGCCTAACATTGACAGGTATTATATAAGATTACTACACAGGCCTGATAAGTTTCTATTAAATTTCAGGTAATTTGTACATGTTGTAGTACACTAATATCTTTGAGATTCTGTATTATACAAAGAAAAAATTCTTGTTACGAAACAATAATAATGATTCAGTTAAATTGAGTTTAATCTTCAAATACAAACTAGGAAAGTTTTGTGTCTATGATAAGTACTTCAAGGTAAACTACGTTAAGCATGTACCCACTTTGTACTTCAGAGGGTCTTTTTCATGATTAAGAGAGAACAATTTGTTCTCAAAATAAGATTTACAAATGTTTCATAGAAAATCTAGATTCAAAACAAAAGTGTGTAATATGGAACAAAGATAAATATGAAAATGTTTTTGATCGACTGATTGTTGTCTGTCAAACGTAAAGTAGCGAATCTATCCTTTATAATAGGACGATAACAAACTGAAGTTAACTCCAATAGGTAGTTTCATGATGATTGGTAGGAGTTTCGAGTGTCGTGTGGAATGAGAATATGTTTGTGAAGGACAGACATATTGTTTTTAAAAAAATGCGACCTATTTATGATAAAAAAAACAAGATTTATTCTAAATTGGTTTAAATACTTACATGGCGTTGGTGGTCTTCTTATCACATATGTGAACACTGTTATACAGACAATTAAAGCCATTATACCAATTATAATTATTAAAGTCTGTAAATATTCAGGAAATGACTTTTCATCTTTTCTGTTCTGAAAATCTAAAAAAATATACTTAAATATACTAGGCTTTCTACACATGGATTTCGTTAAATATCAGCCACGTGCTATATGTCAACCTTTTTATAGAGTGGAGTGCATTAGCTAGAATGCGATCAGGGGCATTAATTACAATCACAATCCAGTAAAAGAAGACATGATTGTGGCTACGGAAAGTAGATTTTGTCCATTGTTCAAATAGGACACAGATATTATGTAACAGTCTACCAATTAATAATGGCATGGGTTCAACCTATGGTTCAATGGGTTCGTCGAAAGCAACACAATTATACTAAGGAAATCAAAAGAAAAAATAGCCCTTGAATAACATGCAGGCGGAGCTCGAATATTGATGCATATAAATTTAAAGTTTACTTTAGTAAAATGGAACGTATATGTTTTGTTTAGATGTTTTGTTGCAAAGCTTAGTGACCAATTGTTAATACCTGGATTTTAGTCTATACAAATCGTACACCTATATTTACATATTCTCATTCCAGTATAGTGGCCTCGGTGGCCGAGTGGTCTAAGTAGTTACTATTGTAATCACTAGCCAGTCACTACTGAGGTTGTGAATTCGAACCCCGCTCGTTAGGGTGCATTCGACTGCAATCTTAGCTGACTATCATTGTCAGTTTTCCTATCGAAGGTCGGTGGTTTTCTCCGGCCACTCCGGCTTCCTCCACCAATAAAAAATGACCGCCTCGAAATAGCCCAAAAGCGGTGCTTAAAAGTGGTGTTAAAACACCAAAAATGAAAATTAAATCCTTCGAGTATATATATCAGTACGTAATATAGTGTATTGTCGTTAGCAATCTATATGTTAAATACAGTGGAATAATTCTTTTAACTTTGTCTTCAAGTATAGTATAAGAAATGTCTGTTAGAGAC
This sequence comes from Mytilus edulis, assembly GCF_963676685.1. Lineage (NCBI taxonomy): Eukaryota > Metazoa > Mollusca > Bivalvia > Mytilida > Mytilidae > Mytilus > Mytilus edulis. Next base: position 20,190,064 of record NC_092357.1, read on the forward strand.
ACATATGGGGCTGATAAGTTAAATATTTTAATGCTTTTGCACAATGATACTATCCAATATGTCAATGTTTCGATTGAGAAGATTTATCAAGGCAGCAGCAAAAGAAAACACACAAAAAACAAAAAACAAAAAATCTGAGAGATTCTCATAAAATGAAATAAAAATAGCGAGATCTGGAGTGTTTAGAAGATTTGCGTCACCTGATTTGCATACACCACCCGCCGTGCAAATTCCAAGATAGTCAGAATTGCACAACTAGTAAATTACAAGATAAGATGACCTAAGATATCAAACTTCGAAATCATGTCGATAGTGAATTGAAACACATATATGTTAATTGAGACATGAGTTATTTGTAGACTAACTAAGGAACCGTGATTATAACTAATTCGTCAGACGTGCGTTTCCCTAATTTTGACATTTTTACCTATTATGTCTGTTTGTTTTGTTTACACATCGTTGTTATTATAATTGAATTTGAGCTTAATATGCTTAATCCATAACAAAATGCCAATAAACTTAGGAGTCAAAGCAGAAACAGCTTTTGTCTTATAGAGGCACATCTTTCAAGTAAAAGCTTGTCAAACAGTTGTTTACATTATGATTTTCCTTGTTTTCCTTGGTATTTAGCTATCTTGTTAACTATTTTTATAGAGTAATGTGCTTTTTTTTGGCTCTTATTGATTTATATTCCTTCCACCTGTTTTGATTGAAAGGTCACTTTTGAGTCTAACATGTATGTAGATGAAAAGTGAAATCACAAAAATAATGAGGAAAATTCAAAACAGAATAAGCCTTATCAACTCGCAAAATCAAAATCTCAAATACATCAAACGAATGGATAACAACTGCATATTCCTGATATAGTACAGGCATTTTCTTAATATTTAGAATTCGTATTTGCATTAAATCTGGTTTTATTAACTAGATAAATCACACTCTTATGACTGAAAAGGATGTTACATTTCACCTCAAAGTAGAAATATAACATTTACTGTGATATGTTTAAACTAACATATGTAACACACAATTGCTATTTGGCACAGAACGTTTCGAAACATTGAATATGAGCAAAAGCATGACGGAAGATTAAAGATTTAACATGAAATGAGACGATATCAAATGTGTTTGTATAACAAAGGTATTAAAAAATTTACCTGAGCATATTTTATTAACTTCTTTTCGTAAGACAATCCCACTTATATTACAGGCAAACACGAATGGTTTTTCAGGTTTTTTGCAGAAAAATGAAGTATTAAATACCATTGTCTTGAAAAAGATATCAATTATTTGGTCTTTGTCTGTTGTTTTAAATATTGTCACAGGAAAAGTATTGTTCTGAAACAAAAAAATGTATTTCCTTAGAAAACAAGCTCATTTTCTGGAAAACATTATGAGTACATGGATATATTGTAATGCCGACATTCCCCCCTTTTTATAGTAAACCTATGTCTGTATAGTTTCTCGAAATTATTGAGGATAAACGATAGATGTTAGTGAGATGTCTAATGTTACAAGTAGTGCAAGACTTGTCATTTGTTATTTTGGCTGTTGTTTTCATGATACGACATATTTGTGTATGTTAGTCTGTAAATAAGTTTTAGTTTACGTACTGATTCCGTATTTTCGCGGTAGTTACCTTATTATACTATAAACTCAAATAAAACTGTTCTAATGATCTACTTATAAATTTAAAGTCGAAACCCATCTTTATTGATGAAGATCAATCATTGTTTACAAACAGTATCAACATTACGGGAGTTTCCCTAATATGATCCATGGTTGCCGATTGGTAAACAATATGTAACAAGCTCTGTCATTGGTCCGTCGAAAGTATAAATACCAAAACAACAACAGAAACGACGGAGTGGTTGGTTGACAAGTATGGGTAGTGACAAACTTTAATAAATGCTGGAATATGTAGCTAATTGATCGTTACCTTTGTTTTAATTTAAGGTTGTCGGTGCTGGTGCTAAGGGTGTCGGTGACGGTGCTAAGGCTTGTCGGTGACGGTGCTTAGGGTGCCGGTGACGGTGCTAAGGGTGCCGGTGACGGTGCTGAGGTTGTCGGTGCTAAGGTTGTGGGTGACGGTGACAAATAGTCACCAATCACGGTGACTGTGCTAAATACGGTTACCGGTGACGGTGACATTGCTATTGAAGGTGCACATTTAGAGTTCTGTTGGCGGTTTTGGCATGATTAATATGCAATGAAGGTGTTATACTAAGTTGTTGTCTTCTTAGTTCTATAATGAAGAAGGGTGTTTTTTTATCCTTTAATTGAGATTATAGAAATATACAAAATAAGTGGCAACCTTGTTACTTGAATGTTGAATTAAACATGTAGTAGTTGTGTGTGTCTATGGAAGACCATCCTGAACCAGGGACCTGACCCGACCCGTGACGAATCCTGCAAGACCCACTCTCTCCAGCGTGGATTATTTTTGATATTAATAAAATATGAAACTTTATTTTATTCAGATATTTTATTTCATAACTGAGAACTATACATAAATACAAGTATTCGTTTTCCCTTTCTGTAACGTGTTTTGGTCCGACGGTTAATAGTGGACGTCGAACCTTATACTTTATAGATCCTTTAAATCCCTTTTTCTTTGTGACCCTGTGTTCCCTGTTGACCGACTCTAGCACCAGGGAGGCGGCGTTACAATATAACACGAATATTATGAAACATGGTTCAGATATAGTTTTGTAATGACAATCCACATGAGAAGTATTTTAAAAACACTATTCATTTTGATTTCAGCAAGTCAACCTGGTGGTTTATTCCTTAGTGAAATCATTTCAACTTTTGATTCGTCGGGAAATAATAGACTACGGCAATGAAATGTAACTGGGGATGAAATTGAAGTATTTTATATGTGATGATTTACTGTAAAACAGTTTATTTCTTTTTTTTTGCGACAGCTTGTAGAAAAGCCTTTATCTGATGATATAATGAAGTGCAAATTGTAAGTTATAGTATATGTTTTTTTAATTTTAGTTTATTTATAGGAACCGCTTTATATAACATGGAAAACCAAAGGATAATGGGTCCCCATCCACAGTGCATTAAGAACAGCAAAAAAAAAAAACCCCAACCCCAACTTAAATTGCTGTTCTTCATCTCATAGTCGCACATTTTTGTCTGCATATGAAGACCAAGTCTTTTTTCCTGTAGATCATATGTCTACGTCTCAACAATGTATATCAACAGATAGTTTTGTTTGTCCTGTAAAAACCTTTTTTTTTTATATCATAATGCATAGCTCTCAGGCTATCTGATATTATGTTAAAGCAAGTTTTGTATTAAATAACAACTTGATATGGTAGAAATAGTTTAGAACATTGATCATTTGAATGTAAACACTAACATAAAGTATAATGAAAAAGTATGATATAACTTTCTGGTACTTTATCTAACCTTTTATAAAATATTCATTTGAGGGAGAATAATGATATTTTTGGGATTTGTAGGGAGATGACACCTACGAAATTATACAAATTAACACAGTTTTATTCAATAACAGCATTTAAAAGGATACACATATAATACTCTAAGTTTAGATGATATTTTATAATTTGAACTTTAATACATTTTGTATGACGTATTTTCTTACCACACTAATTTGTTAATTTGTTTTAAAAATACAAAACAATCTAAGATATCTCACAAGGCTTAATGATATTTAGATGCAAATATATGAAAAGATAAGTATGGCCAATACTGGAAGGACATACAAAAGGTGAAAACTTCTATGTATTGACAAAAGTGTAGTCAATCATTTCTCAACAACAGACCTGTATGCCCTCCCTCTAATTATACTAAATTAAACTTAATACAGGACAAGTGTATCATTACAGATCAATTTAATTTATTTGACAATAATAATCTTAAGTTCGTCTGCATTATTTGCGTGACAATATCCAACAAATTATGTCATCCATGAATTAGTTCTTCAATTGAAAAACATTTGATACTGTTCAGAGTGTTTATACACATAAAATTATAGGTAATGAAAATACGATAACAAAGTGATTTTTCAAATATATGTGAGCACAAAAAATGGTTTACCTCAACCTCTAACTGACATATGGGAGTCGGAGATACATTCGATACGCCTGTAGATATACCTATACCAAATACTTGCTTCTGTTGTTTTACTTCAGTTTTTGTTGAATTGTCACAATCTAAAATTCAATATACATGAATATACATCTCATAAACACATATTAGCTGTAACTAATTATTTGAACTCTGTTGGAATGATTAAATGGATAAACCAACAATAAAAGAATAGATATGTACTAATGCGTGTGTCAGATATTTCTATTACAACTAATAATTGACATTTGCTTAATTGTTGATAGACTAAATATGTTCAGAATTTAAAAAAAAAACATACCTCAATTTAACACATTGTAAATGTAATGTGATTATATGTAATGCTGCAAACAAATAATGAGATTTCCGACCCTTTCAGAGAACTTGAGATTCCCCTTATATTTTGGTGTGATTATTGTTGCTTTATATTAAGTTTTCTATGTTAAGTTAAGTAGACTGTGATTTGTCTTTTCTTCAATTGTTTTATTTGTTTGTCCTCGAATATGAGTTTGAATATCCATAAGTATTTTTTTAATTTTTTTTTATTATTTATATATAGTGAAAGATTGAATGGCATTCTTGAAATTGCTATTAAGATTACTTTTTGCTTACAAATGAATTTTCCAGATTCCTGTGATAGATCAATTAAATCTTGAAAAATTCCATTGGAACAGAAATATTGACCGATGTCATCAAATTTAAAATCGTGAATGGTTAGTTGTCTATGATAGTCATCAATTATCTCCTCTGTGTACTTATTAGCATCAATATCATGAGACGGTCGGTTGTTTCTGTATAACAGCGCATTGTCCTTAAACCAATGCCAATCTTTATGATACTGTCCTGATGAGCACACCAACCTCAGAACCTTGCCATACCTCACAGGATGCGATTGAAGAGCAACTTCAACTTTCGCTAAATATAAAAATCATGATATAAATACCATACAGCAAGTAAAAACATTTCTTTAGTTGTACAATATATGAATATGAAAAAGAAATCTTTACAGTATTATACATTCAAGTAAATTTGCAGGAAACTGAAAAAATTGCGATTAAAAACCATTATAATGTAAGTATCCTTTCTTTGTAAGTTATTATTATTCATCTCCAGCAACAACAGAAATCCACAATTTTACAATGTGCAACATGAGAAACTACATTGAATCAACATTAAAATGTCATGTACATTTAGTTAAATAATTGGAAAAATTCCCTGGCATATATTTACCACACGTTTAGGATAAAATAAAGTACATTCTTTTCAATTGAAAGATGAGTTTATGTGGTTGTGACTTGAATAAAGGAAAAGAATATTTTTACTTACCAGAACAATAGAAATATTTCATAACAAACAGCAAAATTGTCCATCGATTCATTTTAACAAAAACGGAGTTTTCCTATCCCTCTGAAATAAGTAAATAAGATATACAGAATTAATCACTATATATAAGTAAAAACATGCTGAGTTCAGTTTTTACATTGTTGCATTTTATCGATATTGTTAAATCATTTAGGTTTCAGTAGACCCATTTTATGATCTTCCTATACATAATAAGGTGAAGGCATACTTTCAAGCTCAGGAAACATCATATAGGTGGTTACCAACTTTAACGAGTGCCAATTGTAACTTGAAGAGTACATATAACAGTAGACAGTAATTTGGCAAGATGAAAAGGTTGAATACAAGAACTGATTGAGAGATATTCTTTATAAAATCGGAATCATAGCAATTTCAAATAATTTGAACACGAAATAAAGTTTTGTCGTGAAAACCATTATATTTATATAATTTCAATTAGTTGCATTAACCCATTGTCTGAATTTGAAGAAAACATGAGTGTTATCAAATGTATTTTGTAATTATATATTTAAAAAAAATCTTAAAGAGGTGAGGTAAATATGTCCCGGTTTGTGGGAAATCAATAAAATATTTCTCACTTTTGTTTCATGTTTCATACTGATAAATCGGATTATTAAGTACTTTTATACTACATGTATTTCATTTTTGTTAAATGGAACTTCTTCCACATTTAAATGACCACCAAGAAAGATATATAATTGTCATTTCAAACTGACACTCAGTCAGGTGTAATGGTTAGATACTTTCAGCGCATGAGTTGTTTAAAACGGCTATACATATCTTATTTAATCTGTAACTGCATATTACATAAGTAGTAATAATAACTCATATACGTAAGTTCTACGAGTACCTGAGTTCACCTCATTTTATGATTGAGTTTATTTTACTGTATTGTTTATTATTTTAAATGAAGGCAACAGTAAAATTGAGAATGGAAATGGGGAATGTGTCAAAGAGAGAACGACCCAACCATAGAGCAGACAACAGCCGCGAAGGTCAGCAATGAGTGTTCAATGTAGAGAGAAACTCCCGCACCGGGAGGAGTCCTTCAGCTGGTCCCTAAACAGATATGTATACTAGTTCAGTGATAATGGACGTCATTCTTAACTTCGAATTATACACAAGAAACTAAAATTAAAAATATTACAAGACTAACAAAAGCTAGAGGCTCACGACTTGAAACAGGCGCGAAAATGCGTTGGGGTTAAACATGTTTTTGAGATCTCAACCCTCCCCTATACCTCTATCCAATGTAGAAAAAAACAAACGCACAATAGTACGCACAGTAAAACTCAGTTTAAGAGAAGTCCGATTCCGATGTCAGAATAAGAAACAAAAGAAAAAAAAAACCCAAGAAGACATTAATACATAAATAACAGCAGACTACTAACAGTTACTGACATGTTAGCTCCAGACCTCAATTAAACTGATTTAAAAATTATGTCTTCATTATATGAATATCAGGTACAATCCCTCCTGTAAGGGTACATGTAGTATACCGCTGCTCAAAAGTCATAAATCGTTTGAGAGAAAACAAACTGGGGTACAAACTAAAACCGAGTGAAACACATCAACTATAAGAGGAAACAAGGAATTAATAGACACACTGAAATGCAACAAAAACAAACGACAATGGAACAAACACGAACTATAAGATACCAACATAACCTGATTTGGTATAACTGATTAATTAGTCGTTACATGTATTTTATGATATCATCACATGTAAACTAAAAGTGCATTATTGGATTGAGAGGTGTCTCATTACCACATCTTCATATATTTAATTACTCACTGCCAAAGAGTGTTTATCTATAAGGAATGACTGTTATAATTTTTCTGTCAATGAAGAAATAACATTAAAAATATGGAGCACACTGAATGACCCGTGAAGCTGGTTATTTTATTTCAATTTTTATTCTGAGTTCCATTAACACTGAACTTCTATATACAAAATTATGTATGTGAGCTAATAGACAAAACACCGTCAGCCAATCAGAAGACGCGTTACATCCAAAATTAAATTATTGGTAGAGATTTAGGAAAAATATGTTTCAGTTAAATCATGTTAAAGGACAAATCTTTAAACACTTGAACTTCATTCCGCTGTTGATTTTATGATAGAAATGATGATCACGGTAGTTTATATTGCTTTTAATGTATTATATTCAATTTGCCAGAAATAACATTTTTTTTTATTCTAGTTTGTTTTGCATAAATATACATTTTGCATTCCTGATCAGGGATGTCATTACAAACTTAAACAGGGTCTGTATATTTTTATGACGGTAACCAAAAGAATTATTTATCCATATTGTGACATATGAAGGTATACTGAAAGAAATCAAATATACTTACACATTATATTCAAAACCTCTTATAGAACTGAAACAGAATTATTTTCATTCTAAAATGGTAAAAAAAACACAGATATATTCTGAAATACATACCGAAAAGATCGATCAATAACATTTGAAAAAATAAAACAATGCATTTTAATATTGATCAAACCAAAAGTAGTGCATTAGCAACAAATCTCTATGCAGAGATATGGACATGTTAAGCTGAATAGGAACAACTATCGTCAATTTCCTTCATATCGACCTATTATAGATCTTATTGTACTGATTATCGTAACGGATTATTGTTTTCTCTTCTCTATGACCAGTAAAACTGTTTTTGGATCATCAAAATGTTCTTCAAATATTAGTAACATATCCCACCGGCACTATAACCGAGGCTTGTATGATATCAGACTATTATATGTCTGTACGTCGGTCAATCCAACTAAAATAACTCTTCTTTTGTCATCTTAAAAAGGAGTAGCTGACCAACAATTGGAACAGCCATTTCCGTGAGACTTAGACTACAGATATCTTCATCGTGACCGGCATACAATAACCCGACTTGACAGCCATTGACTAATTCTGAATTTTCTATATTTGGTATCAAAAAAATTCTTGCACCTCCAAAATAAAAGTTCTAAGTTGTTCCAACGGCTCCTTTTCCACAATCGTGGAATTATAGCTGCACACATTTTATAATTGTCACCTCTTTACCTCTACTAGCAGAACACATAATAGTGATTTGATGGTTATGCTGATACATTAAATATGATCTACAAACATCAAATGCACCAAAGAGTTATGTATAAGGCATACATTTCTGCTCTTTTTCCGGATGCATCATGACACAACCACATAACAACCTGTTGGTTCATGTTTGGGAGTAACGAAATTCATGAAACAACGTAGTCCTGAAGTATTTTATACTAGTGTTGCTTTTCTAGCATTATTAGATTGGACCTGGACAACCGCTTGAGATTTTTTAAACGCTGAGCAATTCACACGTTTAAGAACGAGATATGTTGCGTTTGCTACACAAGCAGGACATACACCTCATTACAGCTTTCACATTTAAATACCAGCATAATGTACCTACAGTCCCTAGGGGAACACACATTAATTGAGTAGCCAATCATATTTTTTTTTTTAAATAAAACTAAGTTTAAGGATTAAAAGGAAATTATACAATAGATTGGCTACTTCCGTTTTTTTTTTTATAAATAAGAGTCGATTTGTTTTCATATGGCTCTTCTTATATAAGAATAGTATTGTTGTCAAATGTGTAAACGATGACGTTAAAGTTTTGGTTTTAAAAATATTTATATAAAAGAAAAGAATTATTTAGTAAGTCTTTTAAAAACACTCATTTTGCAAAACATCAACCCTGCAGACTAATATGTAACATGTATAATAACGACCACGTGATAAAGCTAAAAATAGACAAGATCTAGCTTAAATGTTAAAAATAGAAAAAAATATAAACTAAGGTGTCCTAGTTTAAAAGTTGTACAAGGACACACAACCAGGTATTACGTTAATAACACATACGATTTAACTTTCGGTTTCAAAATAAACAACATTTAAACTATCTAAAACCTTATTTGGGTGAACATATCAATGAAATTATATTTCCAAAAGTTTCCAATATTTTTAGTATTATAGATTAATCAATTCAGATCAGATTCTGGAAAAAAATTAGTTTAATATTCTATGCACTTATCATTAATAATTAAATAGCAGCATTGGATTTTCTCAACGATCGACTGATGTAGAAAAGTAAGTATTTATACAGTAAATCACTTAATATCCTTGCAAAAACTAAAAAGTCTGAATCATATTATTTCATTGCTTTAAGTTATAAAAGACTTACCATATTTTTATCGACAAACCCAAGATCCAAATGAGACGAGAACGCATGCGTTAATAGTGTAATAATGATAAGGAGAAATCGGGTATTCAAGATGAAACATACAGCTTTAATATACGAGATTGTATTTTGAAAATAGTTATAATCGTACATCTTTACAATTTTAAAGTTTAAAGTAATTTGAATCAAAATCATACCCTTCAATTAAAAATAAAAGTATCAGTTAAAAACAGAAACACCCCTATGATTTAATGAATCTCAGGTAAATATTTGTTTGTTTGCATATCCGGGTAGGTTTCCACAAGTATGTTAGACGCAGGTCTTATAATTAAAACAAGTATTATACTGCCAAAATTGCATTTGCACCAAGCGTTATGAAGAGCTCATAAAATGTATATTTTGTGTAAACATTGTTTATTAGTTTCAGATGCAAGAAAGTGTTATTTCATTTTCTCAAAATATTACGTAACATTGCAAATTACTAGAAACAGTCTTGATTTTCAACATTAAAAAAAGAAAAAAGAAAGTTTAGGTGGTTATGTGAGGGTTGGGATCCCGCTTACATGTTTAGCCCCGTCACATTTTATATGTTAGTGCCTGTTACTATTCATTCGTGTGATGTGTTTGAGCTTTTGATTTTGCAATTTGATGAAGGACTTTCATTTTTGAATTTTCCTAGGAGTTCAGTATTTTTGTAATTTTACTTTTTTTCCAAGTCAAGAGCCTGTAAATCAGGTTTGTTGCTGTGTTACATATTTATTTTCAGTTCATTTTTTTGTACTTTATTTAGACCGTTTCATTTGATTTGTTTTACATTTGTGATTTGATGGTTTTTCATAGTTGACTATGCAATATGGGCTTTGCTCATTGATGAAGGAAATAAAGAGACCCATAACTGTTAATTTCTGTGTCATTTGTTCTCTTAAGGAGAGTTTTTCCATTGACAACCAAATCAGATCTTCTTTTTTATATTAAGGATCCAATGATTTCTGACATAATATATTTAACAGGAACAAGAACATTCATTTACAAAAATTGTGATTGTAAAGCACATCTCACCCACATCGTCTGCATGTGCAAAACATGTGTGGAAACTGTTTGCAGTTTGGATTTCAACGTTTTTACTCGTTCAAATGGATACGCGTATATCATGGCAACATGCCGTCGTCGTCATTGTTGTGCTAACAAAGATAACAGATATTATTTAAAAAAACAGTATATTACATTATATACAGCATTAATCAACATAGAAAAAATCGACTCCTCCTTGAATAAAATAGTTCGTTTCTATAAATGGTAGGGTTTGCTCTTCAGTTTTGCTGTTGTCCCTTTATTTTCCTCTTATAGTTGATGTGTTTTTCACTGTTTTAGTTTGTAACCCAAATTTGTATTCTTTCACAGCGGCCAACCGTGAATACTGATGAACTCGCAGTTAGCCAAATAGTATGGTAGGATTGAGTATCTATGTATTTCTACTAAACTTTAAGCAATAAACATTGATAAAATGGCTCAATACACGTGTGTTATCTCAAATTTGATTTGATTTTATTTTGTTTAACCTTTAATCAACTATTTCGATTCTTTATAAATTGGTGGCCTTTTAATATAGTTGGCGACGTTGACGAACAGTAATGATTTCGTAAATGTTGGCGACGTTGGCGAACAGTGGCGATTTCGTAAATGTTGGCGTCAATTGCGATGTTGGCAAACATTTACACAATCCTGTACCAGAATGGGTTCATGTGGTTTTGTAGAAGTTTGAAACTTTAAAAGTTTCTATGTACAAATTCAACGGGTAAACATTATTAAATCGATTTCCACAATTTGAAGTAATTTATGATAAAATGACACCCAAAAAGAACAGAACCGGAATAAACCAACATCATATATAAAAAACAAATAAAACTTGCAAAATTAATTGAAGTAAAAGAAAACCACCTTTGATGTTGCATTTTTAATTTAACGTCCTGTTGTTGGAACATCATGCACAACGTTTATATAACACGACATTACGTAGATATTATTTTTGTATAATTTTTTGTTACAGCATAGAATTTGAATGTAAAATTATCATATAACAGTTATTTATTACTTTTAATTTTAAACGAATATTTGTTCTTTAACCTTTTTTTGTTATATTGGTATTTCTATTAATTCATCGTTATAAACAATGAATAAATCGACAGACAAAGAAATGAATATTTATTTATTTCTTTTTCTTTTTATTATTTATCTATTTATCAAACTATTATTATTATTATAATTATTATTATTATTATTATTATTATTATTATTATTATTATTATTATTATTATTATTATTATTATTATTATTATTATTATTATTATTATTATTATTATTATTATTATTATTATTATTATTAATAATTAAGAAACAATAGGTTCACGTGTTCGGGTTTTCACTTTTACCAAGGTGGAACTATAGAAAACTTATTTTTCAATCTTTAGTAAGTTAAGAGCAGAGACATACTTATACATTACATAAAAATTTATATGTTACACCAAATGCAATAATGTTTGTAACAAAAATCTCTAAAGAATGATAACAAAACATATTTAAAGATTTCCGGTTCGGCGAATTTCCGACAAATTCCGGTACGGGTTCTGGTTACCACTTTTACCGACCACCTGTTTTTGATAACCAATATTTTATTCATAATTTTTTTTTGTATAAAACTTTGCGCTATATTTACTGCTGCGTAAATACTCTGCTTTACTATAGGTACACTTCTTCTTTTTTTTTTTTATATTTCATCACATTGACTAATGTTGTTTTTTTTAAATTTTATTAAAAAATAAACGTTGATTATTATTTCCCCCGAGATAGCATAATAAATATCCCAGTAATATATAATATATATGACTAATACAAGTGGTGCATGAAAAGATGGTCATTGTGTACTATTTTTACTAGGGTGAACATCTATCAATCAAAATGCAGGTTCAGGAAGTAATCTTTTTTTATATTATCTACTGTCCTTCATATTTTTATTTACAGAAATAACTTTTTTCTTTAGCATATATATTAATAAGACAACACTTATATTATTAAATGACAAAATCGAAATCTCAAATACATCAAAGATATGGAAAGCAACTTTCATATTCCTGACATGATAAAACTCCCTTTTGGCTTCAATGACTGTCTTATTACAAATGTATCATGTATACAGCAGTTGAATTACATGTACTCATAGTTTTCGATACAAATGGGATCAAACTTCATCATATACATTATATAGTGTAATTGCACATTATATAGGTAATTTTATATCATACATTCATGTAAGGAAACTAGACATGTATGTCATATTTGTTTTTCGTAAATTGTTTTGTATAAATGTTAAAGACCGTTCGTTTCCTCGTTTGAATTGTTTAACATTTCTCGCACCGTGACATTTTATATAAAATGGTCCAAACAAATCAATTTCTAACTCTTTGCACGTGTGTCTCTGACATCTTACGAAGTTTAACAGTTCAATGTTCTTTTGGTATCGTTTTTTTTTATAACATTTCGTTTATTCTTTCATATCAATAATTCTAGAGCGCATCTTCTAATCATTAATCAACCTTCATAAATGTTTGCTTGTTTTGACTTTTGAGTCCAAAGCAATATGTATTACGATTAAGTCTTATTTTCCATATATTGGATTTGAATTTCCCCTATTTGATTAAATTTTATTCAACTGTCATATAAGTGAGTGGTGAAGCTAGCTATAAAACCAGGGGACCTATAGTTGTTAATTTCTGTGTTATTTTGGTCTCTTGTGGAGAGTTGTCTCATTGGCAATCATACCACATCTTTTTTTATATATATTAATCAACCATTTTCTACACAAGAAAATTCCTGTACCAAGTTAGGAGTATGAAAGTTGTTTTCTATTCGTTTGATGTCTTTGAGCGTTCGAATTTGTCATAGAAAATAGACTTTCCGTCTTTGATTTTTCATCGGAGTTCAGTATTTTACTTTTAGCTCAATATTATAATTGTATTCCTTTGCGCTTTGCTCACTATTTCTTCAAACCAATTTACTGCAAAATTTATGGATCTTCATTATATGTCTGGTTTGATGAGCCTAATATAAAATCATTACTGGTTTTTAAACAATAAAGGTACTAATTGCACCAGATGCGCATATCGACAATAAATGTCTCTTCAGTGATGCTCGAGACAAACATATTTGAAAATCCAAAACTTATTAAAAAAAAGGAAGAGCTAATAAACCAGATAGAACAAAAAGTATAAAGAGTTTTACACCAAACACAACTATATATTTATTAACCGGTCATTATCATAAATGTTCTCACATCTTAAGATCTTTATATTGATGAAGACTTATTTTTACTATGACACCCTTGCTAACAGTGACAACACGCATTAAATCGCATATTAACCTTTACGTATTCCGGATTAACAGTTTGTTTCTGTGTTCTAATGTAGATTTCATTGTTTAGTTTAAAGTTTCACATTTTGTTTTTGTCACAATCAAATGTTTTAATGTTCTTGTTTCTTCTTTTTTCATTTGATACACAATTATCCTTCTCTTTTTTTGTGCATGTTGTTTGAAATGACATCTTTCCCTATACATGTAACAAGGACGTATGTTGTTAGTAATACGTTCCTGTCTATAAGAATAAAATACTTTTGTTCTTATATTTCTATGATTTATTTTTCTTTATCAAGTTCCAGTACCGATTAAATGTATAAATCTAACCATACGCAGGAACTCAAATTTAGTATATGAAGGCCTTATACGAATTTATTCGGTTCGCAGATGTATATGCATTAATATTCGTTACGTTAAACAATACTGTTGCTTTGTATAATGAAATATACTTTTATAAAACTGATACACATACAAATGCCCATTCGCTTGAAATAATCATTTTCTTCATTTAAATATAATTACTTATTCATATACCAAATATTTGAATTTCTTTGTACAAGTAACGATCACATCTTTTCAAATAAATATCAGTCTTTCGACCATAATGAATGTTAGAACTATAATACTTAATTTCATGCATTTCAATTCGATTATTTTTTTTTTTTGTAAACTCATACCTCGGTTAAAACTTGTTAAACTATTGTAAAACGGCATAGTTATTAGTAGATAACTTGTTTTCTGATTTGCCAATTTACTAAATTTTGTTATTACTTACATTTAAAAACATATAAAGAAATCGAATCGTTATCTAAAAGTTTGGAATTACAGGTAAGATGATCATGACTTAACATTTCAGAAATATTGCAAGCTTCGTTTCCACTAATAATACTGAACTTAATAATATTTAAATCATTTCCAAGTTACAAAATAAAAAAAAAGTTTTGGATGTATTCTTATTAATTGAAGTACAATGAAGAGTTAAACATTATTATAAATGAGAACATTGTCTAATGTCACTTACCGGAAACCCTCCAAATGATAGTTGGTTGTCGTTATAATTAGGGGGTGTCGGAAATCCTTTCCTAAACATAGACGATCTCGACAGAGGTACCTACAGCCTACCGTGTCCATCAACAAGGACCACAGCACACAATAAGTAAAAGAACTTAACACTGATCATTATCAACATTCAAAAGTAAAGTGAAAACCATATGCACCCGATTTAATTTAAATACACCTTGACCACGTGGGACACACCTTATCTGACTTCCTAATAGCACTCTATGTCTTTGTTTACGTTACTCCTTCAAATTTACATCATATTTGGCAGTTCTTTTGTTAATAATCATATCCATCCAATAAACGGATAGTTTGATTCTCTAAAAGTAAACAATAATATTAAATCAATGACAACACGTTATATTTGTAATTTTGTAGATGAAGATCATTTTTCAAACGATTGTCAATGACTAGATAATATTTATCATACCTTCCATAGTTTAATTTATTGAAAGGGGAAGCAGATTATTTAAATGACAGTTATGCGGTTATAAATATAAGGGTACGCAATAATGAAACCATACAAATAAAGTTCACTCATAATTAAAACTATATTTTTACACGAATTTAAACACCATATTTAATTTATTGATATTATAAAAATGATACATGCATGTATTGTACCCGACTTTTTAAAATGTTGTACGTCTCAAATTTGTTTATACGATTTAGAACCCTACCTGTGTATGTAAGAATGTAGACACAAAATGTACACGAGTTGACCCATAATTAAGAACACTAAGTGTATTTAATTGATCTAATCAGAACTAACGTACAATGTAACAATAGACTACACTAATTAAACCTCTCACACACTAGAGTAATACTGCGTTGTTTATAAACATTCTAACAAATACACATGCGAAACAAGAAGTTAACATATACATATCACAGTTGCATCAGATCCGAAAAAGATATAAGACAACTCTAAACTTTTTACTGTGCGTGTTTGTTGCTGTGTGTTTGTTTGGGGTGTTTGGAGAAGGGGTGAAGGGGTGAAATATTACAAAAATGCTTAATCTCACTGCATTTTGCGCCTGTTCTTAGTTAGAAGCCTCTGACCTGTGTGAGGTTCTTTGTTTTAGTTTTAGCTAACTTATATGCTTTAGAGTTTAGTGTGATGTCCATTTTCAATGAACTATTATACCTTTTAGTTTTTAAAGCCCCCCTCCTTGTATTAGATGTTTACGACTTGTTGAAGACTCATTGGTGGCCTTTGGTAGTTAACTGCTTTTTGGTGGGGTTGTTGTCTCTGTGATATATTCCCCATTTCCAGTCTCAAGTTTTTTTTTTATCCTTTATAATACTAAAACTTGCTTTTGAACGATACATTTATGCTTGTACATTAAGTACTTTAATATTACACAATGATAGATACATTTTTACTGCGCTGTGATATTTTACATAGTACTTTAATATTACACAATGATAGATACATTTTTACTGCACTGTGATATTTTACATAGTACTTTAATATTACACAATGATAGATACATTTTTACTGCGCTGTGATATTTTACATAGTACTTTAATATTACACAATGATATATACATTTTATACCGCGCTGTGATATTTTACATAGTACTCTGAAATGTGTTGATATCTTCTATTTTTTTACTAACATAGAATAACATTTGAAAAGGTAATAATATTAACTACCAATAGCATTCGGAAGTATAAGACTCTCTTATTCCAGAATATTGTACATGTACATGTACCTCTTACCTAACTCTTATGGAGTTTTCAAATTAAAGCATCTTAATAAAGAAAACAATTCATGTTTGATGGGTGATAAATACAATGAATGTTGTATATTTTATATTTTCATTATCATTCTGTTTATATTGATCTACATCAGTCAAACCATAACAAAATATTGAACTCCGAGGAAAATTTAAAACAGAAAGTCCCTAATCAAATGGAAAAAATCAAAAGCTCATTCACATCAAACGAACGGATAACAACTGTCATATTCCTGACTTGGTACAGGCATTTTCTTATGTAGAAAATGGTGGATTGAACCTGGTTTTATAGCTAGCTAAACCTCTCACTCATTCGATGAGGTCAAAGTCAAGAAAACGAGCAAAGGATTGTGGTAACTCCAATCTGGATAGTCATCTGTGATACAGATATCTAATAAATGTCAACAGACTCGAGATTACGTCTGTAAAATGTTTAAGTGATGACTACAACATTACCACAAGGAATCCTGGTTTCAAAAGTAAAAAAACAAAAACAAACAGCAACCTTCTTCCGACTAAGCCATGGTAGGAAAGAAAAAATCCTATGTAGTTCATCTACAGGAATATTGCTACATAAAAAAAACAAATGTCTCGATGTTTGACATTCTGTTTATTGAAAACAACTTAAACCTTTTAAGCTGAAACCATCAGATTTGTTGTTAAGGTTTGTTTTCAAACTGTAAATTCAGAAATATCTCTTTCGCCATCTTAAATTAACTGATAATTACAATGTAACACGTCGTCAACTCGCAATAGCCCAACAATGATAGTGTGACATTATCACTCATTTCCTTGTAAGTTCCTTGCTTGGGTTATGTTTACTCGGTGTGACCTACGAATCAACCGTAGACTGATGTACGATCAGCGACGCTAACCATATCTTTCCATGGGTGACAGTTTGTTTAAACATGTGGTCTTTGCTTGTTTCTCACTTTCATCTTTTGATCCTAGAGTTATAGAATAAACATTAATTGAACATTTATACACTGCACATGTATCACAAGTGAATGCCACGGAATAGCTATAATAAGGAAGTAAACAGACAAAAAAGTACATGATTGATTATATAAATATACATATTGACTTTACAAATTACACATTAGGATGCTGTGAATGAATTGGAAACATGTAAGCATAAATCATGTAAATGAAAAAGTGTGTTTACAGGAAAAATTTAGGAAACCGACGCAAAATGTCAAGATGTTCAAATACGCATTTATTGTAAGTTATATCCATTTATTAATTACGTTTAATATTTGAATAAGAATTATTGATAAAGATTTGTAAATTATCATTATTTGTTTTTCCTGTTTTATTACACGAAAAATAAGTCAGCAAAAACATCATCACTAATAATATACGGTAATCTAGTACACGCATATTTAAGACTGGTAAATTGAGTGTGTATAACATCGGATGATTTGTATGTGTGGTACATGGTCATGACACAATCCAGATATAATTATGATAATATATTGTTACTTAGCATTATTAAATACTTGATGTTTTAGAGAAACTAGAATAAGTCAGTTTTTTTTATTTTCTCTATATGTGTTACCAGATACAGTGTTTGAATATTGTTCTACCTATATGTAGAATATAAGAATGAGAGAAAATGTTGGGTATTCGCCAATAAAATATCAAGGGGTCAACTTGCTGTCATAAATATATACATATACACCCACTTATATGGTATACCAATATCTCAATTGCTCCGAAGTTTGATAAAAACGTTAATATATACTGACAAACATAAACTTTTCTTCGATATCAAATTTCCTTAACGACTCAATATTTTTAGATATAACAGACGCAGTCACTGATTAGTTGCTTAACTTAAGACAATTACATCAATATCTGCAAATGAAATTATCACAGATACCAGGATTGAAATTCTATACAAATTTGTTGCCCACTTTGAATAAAAATCTGTAGTCTGACTTTTTGTTGCACATAGACAAAATATTATACAACTTTTTTGCGGTCTTTTGGCTTTTATTTTGATTTTTTTTAAAAGAGATAAACTGAAAATAACAAAAATGATATGAAGAATAAGATTTAAAAATGAGTCGACAAATAGCTAATATTGTCTTTGATCTTTTATTAGAGTTATCACTCTGAAATTGGGTTTTAAAGCGCGGTAATTACGGTTCATTGGTTTAAATACACAAGAGGTAAACAGACTTTTATAATGAAATTGTCTACAAGAATAACTTACAGATATTGTGTTTGAGGTTTTTTGTCTAAACGTTATGATTTGTATTCATGTTTTGTGATTTTCGCTATGATTATGAAAACAATAATGATAGAGACAACATAAAAATGAAATGACCAGCTATTAGATCTTAAAATAAGTCTACATGGACAAATCGTCAGTAAAATGATAATAATAGTTTAAACCACTTTTGCGCTATGGATAAACACTTTTGGAGATTACGAAATCATCCGTCGAAACCTTAAATACCATCATTTAAAGATAATATTCAATCATAAGCGTCTAGTAAACATATATCCTGGGTACAATAACCAGTATTACTGATTCATGGGTAGGTCAGATTGTTTTTATTCTCGTTTTCTGATTGCAATTTCGTTTGCATTAAAAACCAAAAATACATGAAAATATGGTCAATTTGAAATATCCATTCCGATTTTAAAGTTATCATTTATTTAATTTTTGTCAGGCATTGTGTCTGGTTGCTACAGTTTTTATTCCTGACCGTAAATTTGAGAGAAGGTAATTATAAATAGTAACCATTATGCAGGATAATAAATTGTACATACCCATTAAAGGTAAACAATATTTATTTTGAAAATTAAATCACTCATACAAGGTTCCAAATTTTGTACAGACTCATTTACATTTGACGGTGTCAAACGATTGTTTGGTGCTCTACTCCAATTTACATACATAGGTGTAGTTTATCAAAGGCTACACACCAAAATCTACAATGAAATTCAGCTCAGTAAATGAAATAATTTTGGTCTTTAATAACGGTTCTGGAGCGCTACCGAATAGTCTCCTTTTCTAAGATCTAGTGTCTGTCATAATGTAAATTTTAAAGTCTTGTAAAGGTATCTTTGAAGACTTGTTAACAAATGAAGTCATACTTATGTTGAAGTCATATACTAAATGATGCTGTATAGAAGAGGGGCGAAAGATACCAGAGGGACGTCAAACGTATAGATCGAAAATAAACTGACAACGCCATGGCTAGAAATTAAAAAGACAAACAGACAAATAATAGTACACAAGACACAACATAGAAAACTAAAGACTAAGCAATACGAACCCAACTAAAATTGGGGATGATCTCAGGTGCTCCGGAAGGGCAAGGAGATAAGGCTCCGCCTGTGGCACCCGTCGTGTTGCACATGTTATTACATTGACTTGACTGTTAGTGTTGCTATCCACCAATTGCAACTCATTCAAAATTTTGACCAAATTGCAATTTGTTTTATTAAATCAAATTGTTCCACTGGTCAGAATATTGAACAAATTGTTCAGTCAAAATGTGAAAGTGCAAGGTGTTAAAATAAAATATACTTACAATCCTATAAGACTTTAATTTCACTTTAATGATGTTATTACTAAATTTGTCTATCAATCTGTATAGTTATATTATAGCCATTACCATACTAAAGGTAAAATGTTTTATTTTGAATTGCTATAAAAATGTCCAAACTAAGCTTTTAATATATAGTTTTTCTTTCGAAAAGGATTTTATATTTATAAGAATCATATATCATTTAAAATAATACATCATATATTCAGTAAAATACGTGTGAAATAACAATGTGCTATTGATAAGTTTCCTTGAGGAGATAACCTAAAATACTATTCTTTTGAATAAAGACTTTTTGAAACCAAAAAAGATTATCTCCCCTTCCTACAAACATATTGCAATTTCACAAATATTTTACTGAATATGAAATGTTTTTATTCACATAATGTGTGATTCTTATGAATATAGAATACTTTTCGAAGGAAAAACTATATAAAAGCTTAGTTTGGACATTTTTATAGCAATTACAAATAAAACAGTTCACCATTAGTATGGTAATGGCTATAATATAACTATACAGATTGATAGACTGATTTAGTAATACCATCAATTAAGTGGAGTTAAAGTCTTATAGGATTGTAAGTAAGTTTTATTTTATCACCTTGCACTTTCACGACTTGACTGTGGTTTTCTACAGCAGTTGATTCAAATTTCTGACCAGTTGAACAATTTGGTTTAATAAAACAAATTGCAATTTGGTCAAAATTTTGAATGAATTGCAATTACTAACAGTTAAGTCACTGTAAAACCCGGTAAATAGTAAAGTTTGGTAGGTCACAATAATGAAAAGGGAAGGGGAATGTAGTTACGATGTCAGGAACATAAAGAAGTTATATCACAGTTACAAAAAAAAAACCGCAATGTATATCTTACATTCAAGTGGTTATAGAAAAAATTGAAAACAAAACGTTTAATAATTTCTTGCGTCTGAAGCACTTTTTTTTATTTACCTTCATCAAGAACGCTCAAAGCCAAACATTTGAAATCCGAAGATAGATAAGGACCGAAAATCGATAAAGAGCGATATGTCAAAAATACCTAAAATGAATAGTCAAACTCATCTAAAGCAAATTTTGCCTGAGGGAGTTGAAACCTTAGTTTCATAAAAGTAATACTCAAGTATAAAAATAATACTCAAATTTAACGTATGTGAACACTTTATACAGCAACGTCTTGAACAATGCAAAATAGTGAATTGACGGTAGTAAAAAGTTCAATTTCATTGTAAAGTCTTGGTAAGTACAATTGATAGTATTTATATAGCTACATTCAAGTCAAAGATTTATTGTACACATAATTAGAATGATCAATCTTATCATCTTACCTTTAAGTTGCAGTCAGTTCCAATGTGTATACTAAGCTTGGTGGGTCAGCTGAGATGAAATGTCCACAGATAACAAGAAGTTCGGAGACAGCCTGGTTTCGATCAGATCATATTTCGCAAATCTCAATTGGAAATGAATTGAATGAAAAAATAGATCAACACCGTTTCAAGATAATAGGAAATAACAGTACTAAAATATACAACCTTAAGATTTTGAATGTCTTACAGTCAGATTTCGGAGAGTATTCATGTTCAATAACAGATGGAAATGTTTCGCAATTATTCACTTTGAACCTGATACAACTAAGTAAGTTTCATTGATGTCTTAGTAATAACTTTGATATTTGATATTTTACGATGCTTAAAACATTTATTTTAGTGAGATAAAAGAATAATGACATAATGTATATGTTTTAAAAATCATCGTGCTTTTTGATGAAGTGTATCATTCTAAGAAGTTAGTTGAAACAAGTTATGAGTTCGATACGGCATTTAGAGAAGCAATGCAACACTTGAATCATTCAAAAATAAAAGCATACTTAGCAAATTTAACATATCCTTTAATTCTAGCTGTGTGAAAACAAAAACTTGATGTCAATAAATTTAATATCTTTGTGGGTGTAACGAATTATGAAAGATATGTATTTTCAGGACCTCCGAATGGCATGCACATCTATTTATTTCATCAAAATAAAGTCACATTCCACAGCAACATTGCCGGAAGCGATAGAATTGCTGCAAATGAAGGAGAAACTATTCATCTTATGTGTAATATTACCAGTGGTATACCTGAGGAAAGTTTAATGTGGTTTTACAAAGGAAAAATACTCAGTTTCGGCGGGCCTGGATCATTAACTTTGAAACTCACCTTACTGCCAAAGGATAGCGGACGATATGTCTGCAGAGCAAATAGCTCTGCACTTGAAGAAACTATGATTGAAACAGTCAACATTGACGTCCTTTGTAAGTTATCATACTTTCTTCTATTATTAATATTTCTAATGCCAGGGAATGGACGTAGTATATATGTCATCTTATGTTATTCATATCGGAGACTTTTATATCCTAGTATACGTTATGTTTTTCTCTCATCGTTGAAGGCCGTACGGTAACGTAAAACCACTACCATCAACTTTATTTTAGCTTTGGAGGAAAGTTGTCTCATTGACCATCACAACTCCTCTACTCTTCTTATTTAGACAATTCTGTGTCTTTTAACGTCTTGCTTGTGAACATCCAACAATATTTGTTTTTGTTGAAAGAAAGACTTTCAAATGAAGTGTATATAAAAAAATGCAAGTGACGAATACCTTTGCTCATTTGCTATACAATAATGCTTCTTGGAACTCCAGCTACCTTGAGTCGCTTCACATAATTACATTGATAACGTGAATCATTGTTAATTATTGATGTCAGGTTTTTTAATGAACAACTTCCTTTTCATTGTTTTTATGTACCAGCAGTACACATTGTACGCTGGTTAATCGGAAGTTTAAACTAATACAATTCAAAATTACACATTGTTTGTTCAGATGTGTTTCCGTGTTGATTACCTAATTTACTTGAACTAAAAAAGTATAAGATACAAAGTTTAAACATATACTTTTTTTATCTACACAAACCATTTACAGCTTAACGACAGATAATGACATAGCTAATCTTCAACTTCGTACTTTATTTGGCCTTTTTAACTTTTTTCAATCAAGCGTCACTGATGAGTCTTTTGTAGACGATACGCGCATCTAGGGCAAATACAAAATTTCAATCCTGTGTCTATGATAAGTTTATTTACAAAAAGATAAGGACAAGATATATAAATAGTTATCAAAGGTACCAGGATTCTAATATATAAGACTAATCAGTGACGCTCAGATCAAAATAGTTATAAAGTAAAAAAAAGTACAACGTTGAAGAGCATTGATAACCGAAATTTCCGAACAAATTACACCAAATATGACTAAGGTAATCTATTTTTGTGATAACAAAATCCTAAGTTTTTCGAATAAATCAAAGTTTTGTAACAGAAAATTTATAAAAATGATCATAAATAATTAATATTCTAGTCAACACCGTTTTTTTATAGAGAAATTATTCACTACTAATTTTTTTTTTATATGAAGTATTTTCAGATTGATAACAGTTTATTCTTTCTTTTTCCTTGCATTTATTTTGTTTCATGTTTGTTTCAATTGATATTTTATCGTATGAAATAATTTCTACCTCACATGTATAGTACTGTCCATTTTTCTCTTTGTTAGACAAGCCACGAGTATCACTGAGTGTAAACAGCACTTTACATATTGTGGAAGGAAGTTCCTTGACTGTTTACTGCAATGTGAAAAGCAACCCGGAAATAATAAACGTAACCTGGTGGCGAACCTACGAAAATAACAATAAAACAATTAGTTCTGGAAAAATACTGCATGTGAATCTAGCCACACGACGGGATTCTGCGAAGTATGTTTGTGAAGCCGAAAATATAAAAGGACACGGTATGGCTTATACAGACATCATGGTTATGTGTAAGTTATCGGCATTAAAAAAAAAGTACAATTCCACTACACATGCTACATACGATATTTATTTTGCTGGGATTACATTTAATTCTGATAAATCTTTACCATAATATGCACATTTCTAAAAAGACTGAATGTTTAATAAATATAACACGATACAGCTACATATATGCTACGACTGCATGATATGTCAGGTTTCATGATCAACCTAATTAGTAAGCAACAATTAGTACAGTTATAGTTCTATTTACATTGGATGCTTTAGTATTTTGAAATAATTTAATTTCGGATGTAACGCGTCTTCTGATTGACTGACGTTATTTTGTTATCAGCCCATCGACATAATTTAGTTATGTGACCGTGACGTCAGCAACGTTTATCATGGTTTTCTACGGTTTGAAATGGAATTTATAATTAAATTATATGAAATGACTGTAATATTTTTTCTGTCTATTCGAAACAACATAAAAAAAAATGTGGTGCACACTGTTAAATAACCCGCTACGCGCGTTATTCAGTGTGCACCAAATTGTTTATGTTATTTCTGCATAGACAGAAAAAAAATATTACAGTCATTCTTTAAATAATTAAATAATAAGAATGTATCTCCCTCAAAAGTAATTTCTCGTCCGAATTCGTCTTCCATATGCTCTTCTTGGGACTTTCATCGCTTAAATGTTTGTATTATGTAGTAAATGTTTAAAATGCGTTGGTCTCGAGCATACGTGTCTAAAGAGATGAATAGTCATAATTGACATCTTGTACAATAAAATTGATCTCGTTTAATTTGACAATTCAATATGTCAATCGACGATACCATTAACATTGTATATACATCAGTTACATTTCAATATATACTATTTTATGCTTTATTCAGAAATTAATTAAATTTTACCTTTTTGCTGTTGTCTTTTTCTGACTTATACTCATGAATGTATGCAAAATGAAACAGTGATAGTTTCCCTTTTCATTTTGACTTCAGTGGGTAAAATGTTGCAGAACAGTTACAATCTAAGATCCTATTTCAGATGCTCCTGATATCAGCATTCAATATGAAAATTACACACAAAATTCAAAAGATAGAAAGCTGAAGTGTGTACCAAAAGGCTTTCCCGATGTGTACACTTTTCATAGTTGGAAGCACACATCCGATTATGGAGACCACATTCGTTTGTTATCCGGTACAGCAGATGGTAGTTTACTATTGCCGGAAATAACAGATTCGTCGAAGCAATACCAGGATAACGGATTTTATATGTGCACTGCAACTAATGGAATAGCTGACAGTAAAGGCGAAACAAATAGATCAGCTTCTGTATATCTTAGTATCACAGGTATGATATAATTATCATGTTTTAAGAGTTTTGTTGACATAGGATTGCACAATTTAGAGGAAATTCCAAGAAGTGATGAATTTGAATAAAACAAAACGAGTCATACCATTGATAAATATAATATTGAACATCATACATACATATACTGAATATCGTGTATCGAAACATAACATTTGTTTTTGCAATTTTTTAGTATATTCCATAGTGTGATTTATACATCATATATCTTATTTAGGGATAAAAAATATCTCTATAAGTTACGTGCTTGCATTTCCTATCATGATTTTCTTGATAGAGGTTTGCTGCTCACAAGGAAGCTATTAAACCAAGAGTTCCAAATGGTGAGGTTGAAATCATCCCTTCGTAAATTTTACGGACGCCATCACGAGTTGGTTGACCGTTATGGAATAACCGTTTCACAAATGATATCGGATATGTTCCTTACGTCGTAACTACAATCCCCTTCCCTTTCATGAATATGACCTACCGAATTAGACTATTTACCGGATTTGTAATCACTTAAGCAACACGACGGGTGCCACATGTGGAGCAGGATCTGCTTACCCTTCCGGAGCACCTGAGATCACCCCTAGTTTTTGGTGGGGTTCGTGTTGTTTATTCTTTAGTTTTCTATGTTGTGTCGTGTGTACTATTGTTTTTCTGTTTGTCTTTTTTATTTTTGGCCATGGCGTTGTCAGTTTGTTTTAGATTTATGAGTTCGACTGTCCCTTTGGTATCTTTCGTCCCTCTTTTACGATATTTACAAACTATGGTAAACATAAAACAAATTTAAATTTTAGGCATTCCAGTATTTGTGGCTGAAAATACAAACGTGTTCTACGGCGTTGTAAACGAACCTGCAGAAATAACTGTCAGTATTTTTAGTAATCCAAAGTATTCAGATTTCATCATAAAGCACAAAGACGGAAAAAGGCTTTTAAGCAATGGTATTAGTATGAAATTGCGCGAACAACACATGTTTATCACAGATGTGATTCACACATCAAAAGTACGAGTAAAATGTTATAGGACTACCTTTATAATAACCACGTTGAGATCTGATATGGTTCAAAACTACACTGTTTTCGTACAGAATGATTATGGGAATAACCAGTTCCAAACAAGTGTCTTATTTGCAAGTAAGTTTCTTGAAATAATATGTATGATGATTTCTTGTTCGCTATTATAGCAAATGCCTCCATTTCTACTACTTGGTAGTTTATCCCTTTCAATGTATTACTTTATGATCTTGTAAGTATTGCATCTTTCAGAACTCCAATAAAAAGATAGTATATATCAACAGCTTTTGGTTTTTATTTGGGGTATGGTAATACGGATCCTTTCTCAGTCAATCAATCACTGACTGCATTTGTTAAAAAGTTTATCATATGTTGATATTGTAGCATGGTAAACATATACTTTACATTCTTTAGAAACCTGCGCTGAGTCTTGAACATGCAGTGAGGTATGAGAGTTTCTACAATGGCGAAATCATTGTATCGCCTCTCAATTGTATCGTCTGGTGTATCAAATTATAAGCTTGGTACCTTTGATACCTATTTTAGGTTATCCCGATACACCTCTAAATGTCACTGTACGGCCAGTTGCGAAGTACGCAAGAATTGATTGGACACAAAACTTCAATGGTGGATTAAAACAGAACTTTTTCATAGAATATCGAACACAAGACAGTAGTTTGTGGAAAACAGTGAAGACATTGAACTATACACAAAATGTTAGAGTATCCTGGACTATTCAACATCTTCAAGCTGGGTTTTATGTCTTTAGAATGTTTGCAAGAAATAGAATTGGTGATAGTAACCGAACTAACGAAATATTTGTAGAAATTAAAAGTATGTTGAAGTTTTCAGTAGACATATGTATACTTAATCACATAGGTTTTCGATGCCAAGGCTGGTGGAGTTTATTTCCCCCAGGGTATCACCATCCCAATAGTCAACACGTTTGTGCTGACATGAACTATTATTGATATGGTCATATTTATAAATAAACTGTTACAAATCTTTTGAATTTTTGAAATACTAAGACTTTTTTACCTTAGGAATAGATTAGCTGAGCTGTATTTGGCAAAACGTTTTAGGAATGTTGGTCCCCCAATGCTCTTCAACTTCGTACTTTATTTGGTCTTTTTAACCTTTTTGGATTCGAGGGTCATTGATCAGGTTTTTTTTGTAGACGAAACGCGCGTCTGACGTTAATACGCAATTTTATCCTGGTATCTATGATACGTTTATTTATGATTATCGGATATTTCGACATAAGTTTATACGTTTTAAAAAACCTTATAACATAAAACAGTTGCAATACATTTTCATTTGAACCGATATTATAGAAATAAAAGGTAAATGCAGAAAAGCGCCTTTTGTAATATATCTGTCAAATCAGCTATGCGGTTTTTATATTTAAAGCAGGCAAAATATGTCATAAGAACTTGTAAATGCATAAGGTTTGCAACCCTTCAGTGATAAAAGTCAATGTTAAATAAACACTTATATCTTTTTGTTATTCATCATTTGAATTTATGTATTTTTTCTAAATAAAAAACATTTCTTTTTCAGATGAAAACGCAGGATTTTCTTCCTATATCATTTTGTCTGGATCTGCTTCTTTGATATTGGTATTCATTATCGTCTTAACTGCGTATGGTATTAGGAGATGTCTGAGACGAAAGATCCATATTAGTCACAGTTCTACTCAGACTTACAAAATTGAAGCGTCTCAATATGATGAAATTGATGAGGATCAAATAATACATGTACATGATGTAGAAATCGCTGCTACCGATGAAATATATGTCACAGATATTGACAGCGATTATGAACAACCCGAAAATTCAGTTATTAGACAAAGAAGCAACAGTGACCAGATGAATTTGCCGTCGGCAAGCAGCAGTGAAGGTAGCGAAAACGACATTGATGAAAATGACACGTTTGCAAAAGATTTAATTTTAATTTCATATAAACAGTTAACTGGAGATCGATCACTTCCATTACCATATGACAAACTTGAAACTGTTGTTAATTAGTCGGTTTGTAAAAATCTGTAAACCTCAAATAGTTTGAACTAAATATTACTTATGAAAAGTGACTGTTACCCTTATTTGATTTTTAAAACTATGTGCTGCATAGCTAAAAAGTTATTGGAGGTTCAATTGTGCCTTCATTCCGTCACACTTTATCATTCCGTCATTTTTTAATGATTGTAAATCTTCGAGTAAATAAAGGCACCATTATGTGGGAGGAGAAAATAATATATTAACTCGTCTTTTTCCCTTATGCTGCATACTTGTCAACACTGTAAGAACTCCAATCATTTAAGCTAAGAAAAACAATTCATTTTATTTCACAAATACATGTATCAAGGAACACGCAGATATTCAACAAATCTTATCTATCTTATAAATCTGCGTCCTGAAAGTTTTTGATTTTAGGAAATTATTTTAATTGGTAAAGTAAAAAAGAAAGGCTGTGATTTGGTTATGGTTCATGTTGCAAGGAACCACACTGAACTTCTTTTTAATTTTGAAAGGTAAAAACAAAATAGCAATGTATCTTATGAAGAAAATGCAACTACAAAGAAGAATAACCGTCGCATTCTGAAGTGAATATGCCATATTCGCCAACTTGCCTATATTTATTCAATACGCAAAGTTTAAGAATAATTTAGCAAGTAAATGTTGGTATAAACATGTCATTGAAATCGTTTTGACTCCTACCTGCCATTCTTTGCTTTTCGTTTAGCATGTTAAGACCTAAATACAACATACGCCACTGCTAATGATTGAAACATGTGAAAGTATTTAAATAACATAAAGAGCAGTAAATTCTGGTTCTTCCCGAGCCCGATCTTTATAATTTTGTGAAAAGTTTTCTATTGTCGTTTGTCATTCAGTGTTTTAATTTTTGGCATGGTATTGTCTGTTCTTAGATTACGTTTTGTCTGTCCAATCGGTGCCTTCTTACTTTTTATCAATGATTTAATAAACTGATATAATTTACCGTAAAAAAGTTGTGCTAATGTTGTACATGTTGTAAACCGATAAAAACAGAGGCAAATCAAAGTAACAAACACACACAAAAGAATATTGCATTAACTCCAAAAGGAGCAAGACTGTTAACCGAAAAGGTAAGTGTCCCTTGCTATGCATATACCAGTCGCTATGCGAGTTCAGGTGTAACATCACTAATTCGGACCCTGCCAGAAAGCACATATCAGAAAGTAGTACATATTAAACACAAAATAGTTCCGACGCATGAGTATAATTGTACTTTCATAATATAAAAAAGAAGATATGGTATGACTGCCAATAAGACGACTCTCCACAAGAGACCAAAATGACACAGAAATTAAGAACTATAGGTCAATGTACGGCCTTCAACAATGATCAAAGCCCGTACTGCATAGTCAGCTATAAAGGACCTCGAAATGGCAAATTAAAAAAAAAAATTCATACTAGATAACTTACGGCAAAATTTAGGTACAAAAACATAAACGAAAAACAAATATGTTACACATCAACAAACGACAACCAATGAATTTCAGGCTAATGACTAGAGACAGGCACATGACTTGGGATAGGCTAGTACATACATAATGAGAATTATCAGGATCCCAACCCTCCCCTAACCTAGGACAGTGGTGTAACAGTACAACATAAGAACGAAATATAAAAATGAGTTGAAATAGGCTTAATTGATTAGGTGGATGCAAATAGAAATACATCTAACAAGAACATAGATTGGTCGTGGACGGTAACTTGTATATCCCCCTTCCAAAAAAACCTCAATTAAATACAGATCTGAGAGTTCTCGCTGTTACTGGCAGATAGTTCAACGCCACTATCAACTTATGAAAAAATCATGCAACTAAGACTAAATTATCAATCCGTAAACATCCACCATCCAATGGGTATAGTGTAAAGACGTCACAAACAGTCTGAGAAAAACATGATCGTGTGCAATGTCAAGGTACAGGTACCGACCAATTGTAGATACATGCATGTGTATATATATATATATTATAACAATACTATTTAGTTTGCTTTTAATTAACTTCTAACAGAGTCAATATTAATACCAATAAAAACAATATTCGATGATCAAGTTACAGCGATTACTTGGTTACTTTTTAGAATAAGTGTATTTTTAAAAAGGATCGATAAGTTTAACAGGATCGTTTTTAAATTCCGGTCACGGTAAACAATATTTGTGATAACTTAATCACGGGTTTATTAATTTACCAGTAATACATACATTACGTTCGTTAAAATCAAAACTGTCACAAAAACGCGGGCATAAAGAACTAGTTGTGTATGAAGAATGATCAAGTATTTTGGTTATCAAATGAAAGCTAAAAGACTTGTTATAATTGTAGAATACTTTATGACTTATGATTAAGAACATGTTTGTCAGATCTGACGTACCTGTTGCGGTACATCCGAAGTTTCTGAAACTAATTCTTTCTTATTGGCCATTAAATATGTGTTGATTTTTCAGTACACGACACCATAAAGTGTTGCTTTGACATGTAATGATTGTCATTTTACTTAAATTGAAAATAAAATACCGGTGCCTGCTTGAAATTGAGGAATTTAATATAGAAAGCAATGGAGACATGCATTATTTTTGTACTTCCTTAACACTCAATACAAATGTCACATTTGGGAATAATACACAATCTTCAAAATCACTACTCTTACTATAACACAAGTATCTTATATCTGAGGCCGCAAAAACATGTCGGTAGAAAGTTAAGCCACCAGCTCATCGTATCAGTCATCCAAATTTGTGACTGAAAAGCTAATGAGTCGATTTCAAATCTGTTGGATCAGTGTTTGTGTTAAGAGCAAGCATCAGTTTAAGATATTCGGAAATTTTGAACAGACACAAGAGTATCATATTAACTGATGTATGTAAACGCCAAACGATAAGGCAAATAGTGTGTTTCTGCAGAAAATGGGGAGTTGGCAATTGACAATTGTAAATCTTACTGTTTATTATAAAGCTTGGTTTGACACAGTCAATCAGTGTCAATATCACTGATAATATCATAAAGCAGAACTCCTACTTGCAGCAGTTTTATTGGATGCAAGTTTGCCATGCTTTAGGGAATATAAGCACACATTGGAATGTATATACTTTGCATAAAGCTGATCCTTGTTTATGGTCTTTTATTGAGAAAAGATGTTTGGAATGAGTCATTTATTAGCTTCTTTGGTCTTGGTGTATTATGCTGTACTTATCATTTTTTTCAACAGTTGCCGTTTGGATATATGTGATTCATTAGGTTAGTCCCATTCGTTTGATAGAAAGGGAGTAGGGTAAATTCGTGACCTCGTGTATGGGGATGCAATTTTCTCTGCATGCAAAAGAACAATTTAAAAACTCTCCAAAAGGATAGTCTTTGGCCTTTTGCACAGCAATCTTACCGGTTCTATCTTTATTTTCCAGTGATTGTTATGTATGTCTCACCCTACCTGTCCAAGCTAAATAATTGCAATCAAATTAGGATTAAGCAAGCAAAAACCTTCCAGAAATGCTTCATAGATCTAAGGTTTTGGTATGTGTTTCATCCGTGTGTTATTATGGGGATAACAACTCATCCAGTTCATTTGGTAGATTTAATATTGGATAAACGAAATTTACACGATATACTTGGTTTGCAGTTTGATCAGAAGAAACACCCACAAAGCTAGATAATACCATTAATCATTTAATTACTTCTACAACTAAATATTAATTAGTATTATAATTTTCACTGTTATTAATATAAGTTAGATAAGTCATACAAATCTAATCTTGAATTTCATCCAAATATGTTCTTAATTTTCGAACACGTTTTAGAAATTTAAATGTGACGTCACTTTATGCGTTGCATTGGCTATAACTAACAAGGCTGTGATTTTATAATGTATTCGTTTTTATTCTATTGCTATTCACCACTTCAGTGTAATCATGTATATCTATTATATAG
This sequence comes from Mytilus edulis, assembly GCF_963676685.1. NCBI lineage: Eukaryota > Metazoa > Mollusca > Bivalvia > Mytilida > Mytilidae > Mytilus > Mytilus edulis. The sequence continues at coordinate 20,222,681 of NC_092357.1, forward strand.
TCATTTTATAAAATTTACTGTTTGCAAAACTCTGTATTATTCTTGATAATTATGATGTTTTTGTCCCAGGCGGATAATTCTGGCCTCACAACTTTTTGGAACTTTTGGTCCTCGGCGATCTTCAACTTTGTAATTGTTATGGCTTTCAGACTTTTTACATCTGAGCATAGTTTTGTGTGGACGTAGCCCGGGTCTGGCGTATAACAATATTTTTTAACCTGTTACCTTTTGATGGCTATTATTCGTCTGTTTCTCTGTCCTATATTTTCTTCCGTTTATCTGTTTATTTATTTTAACCCTGTCGTGTAATGTTGTCATTTTAATGTTATAACTAACACTGCCATTAAAGCGAGAGGTTTGGCATGCCACAAAACCAGGTTCAACCCACCATTTTTTCATAAAATGCCCTGTACCAAGTCCGGAAAATGGCCAATATTACAGTATACTGTAGTTCATTTCTGTGTGTGTTACATTTCTGTTTTGTGTCGTAGTTCTCTTATATTTTATACGTTTCCCTCAGTTTTAGTTTGTAACCCGGATTTGTTTTTTCTCTATCGATTTATGAATTTTGTACAGCAGTATACTACTATTGCCTTTATTGTTCATCTTTTTGTATTTTGATCAAGAATATAAATGATTATTACTAAGTGTACAGACACTATCAAGGTTTTGCTGAGAGATAACGAAAATGGTTCAATGGCAAAATTTATGTGCAAATGTTTCCTTTTATAATGCAAACGGTATTTATCCTATGTGTTTTTCATAAGTAACACTATACAACACGTACAACTTAAACAAGAACACGAAGTAGATGTTGTTTTATTGTGATGTTGAAGTTGTTCAGTCTGTATACTTCATTTGTAAGTTTTTATTTTTTTTATCAACTGTTAATGTTTTATTTTTAGAGTATTTACTTATTACCATAGTTAATGCATGTCATTACAAATGTTGAGTAGAATTCTGCTTTGGGAATAAAATAGTTCGTTGAGCCTTCAATTTAGATGACAAAATATTCAACGAATTTGTAGTGTGAAAAAATCTGTATTTATTCAGTACATATATGACATGAAAAATTAGTTACAATAATACAAACACGTGCACAATTACACAAACAGATATAGACAATAACAAATACATATATCAGTATCATATTGGTTTTAAAATGCTGTTTTTAACTTTTGCTTTGTCTAAAGTTTTAAACGGAGCAGACACTAAGGTTTTTCTTGAGAGGAAAATTACGTGGTCATAAAATTTAATATGTATAAATGCTAAACTGACTAAAAAAGACAGCCAAAATAATCTCATCTTGAATTATTTTATTAAATGCTTTTGCTATGATGGTCTCGTGTGCAACATGTCCTTTTATGGTTTAGACTATTAATTTCCAAACCTATCTGTAAAATAATTGTTGAAGTTTAGATTTGTCAATTTGAATATGGCATTGTAGATGCACCATTACTGTTTATTACATTTAATTGCCAATTAGCAAACATCCTCTTATATTAGGTGCGAAAATGCTATTTTGTAAATGACTCACTTTTTCAAATATAGTACCCTAAAACTCTCCTTGACAATGTAAATCGAAAATAACAATTTCTATTGGATGAGCAGTTTTGAATACATAAATTCTAAGTTAAACTACTTAATATAAGCACATGATAGGCATCAAATTAGAGCCGTGAAAAAAAGAATCAAAACATTTTGGTTGAAATCAGAAAATGCTTATTTTAAGGGTCATCACTTAATAGTTATAACGGGATGTGATAATGGTAATTGTTTTAAATCTTCGTTCACCAACACATTTTCTGACATGTTAAAAAAAGTAATAAAAAATAAATGCCTACTTTCTACATATTGAAGGGTTTAAGGGTGTAAAAGTATGTGGAGAAACTGTGGATTTGTTTTTAATCTCATCTGGAAATTATGAACTATGACAATTAAGCGACTTATATTAAAAAAACAAAACAATCATACATCAACTTAATCCATTCGTACAATTATCATTTATTTAAGAGAATGAATTCACAAAATAAATATAACTTTAATTATCAAAACCGTAATTAAGCAAATTGCACCTTTTTAGCAAAAAATAGCAAAAAATCTTACTAGACTTCCTAAAGACTAAGCAATTAGTATTTTAATGATTTGATACCATGCACGTCTTTCAACAAAGGTAAAAATATTTAGATAAACACAAAATGTTCACAGAATTTATCAACAGATGAAGTGTTTACTGGAAAAGCAAAATGTACGGAAACGTCGCCATGTGACGTCATCAAAACGTCATCTTTTTTAAATAAGCAAATACAATATGTTATAATTACATGTTTCCATTTCTTTAAAAATGAAGAGCAAGCAAAGACTAATATCCAATTGTTCAAACTATTAGAAGTAATTCAACCAATGGTCTGTTATTCGACTTTTGACGATGCGAATTTTAGCATGGATGGTTTTGAGGTCAGTTCAGACCAATTTTGCTATGATTCAATATGGATTCAAAATTAAATCTGTGAAACTATATCGTAAAGAATGATACATCTACAAAATAAACTCATAATGAACACTTTTGTCTGAAGCATTAATAAACGTAGGTTACACAACTGTTAAAATAGGTGCAATTTTGGTACTCTCACGTTAGATACAAATATCTATTTAAGGTTATTTCATGAAGGAAAAAAACAATTTTGCCCATCGTTAGTTGTCCTTCCACATGTTCCATATCCATAACATGAAATGATAGAGCATTTACAATATATAAAACCACACTGATACAAATAATATTATGATTATACCAATCCTTTGTTGTAGCCATGTCATAGTTATAATCAAAATTACGATCATATACAAAAACTGACTGTATAATGATTCATTACATCTTTAAAAAAAAACTGATTTACAACTCGATTTTTGCTTTACACATGTTCAATTGACCATTTAAACCGACCACTACGGGATGCGTTTTCTAAATTAACGTGATCAAAATAACAAAAGAGCTGTTTGTTTAACTTTGTCCAGTAGCGCCAAGTTAACAAGAATGAAGTTTGACATTTTATCATTATTTGCATTTCAATCAGAATAACTGGTTTTTGATGTTTGGGAATATGAGAACTTTTTCCCATGTATATCTTATAGTATGTATTTATTTTCCGTTCCTGAGGGAGGTATGAATATGTGTTACCCAAGAAAATTATTTTTCAAGAAGGAATCATCCTTAAGCCAAGGGAAATGAATGTTTTAGTGCACTTTATACTATACTTTTGTTTTATTTCGGATTTTATTTATATTAATTTACATATTTGATTTCTTATACATTTGTTTTTATATCTTAAAAAGAAAACATACACAATAATAATCAGAACCGATTCATATTTAATTAAAAACCAATTGTTCAGAGAACAATTGAAAGTCTTTCCACATCAAAGAAATTTTGTTAAGAAGATAGTTTCTTCATACTGATGCGAAAAATAATGGTTAAATTATAATTTTTGAGTTAATTAAGGGAGATAATATGCTACTTCCGGTGAAATGAATGTCACTTCCGGTCTCATAGGATAGCTTCTTTGACACTGATTCCAAAAATATATATCTTCTATATACTTTTATATGTAGAATGGGAGATAATTGGCCACTTCCGGTTTGTTGGAAGTCATTTTTAGGCTTCAGTAATCAGTTTATGTATCTATATGACAAAATATATGGATTCTGAGTACTTTTGTATGAAAAAATTGCAAAAAAGGCTACTTCCGGTTTTCTCAAGGTCACTTCCGGTAGTCATTTTTCAAGGTCATTTGTCACCTAACCTTTTGTACAAAGTCAAATGCCTTTATAATAAACTTAGTTGAAGTTATAATCAAATAACCTCATATCAAGACATTTCAGGGGCACTAACTCTTATAAGATGCCATTAAATTGTATCAGACTTAATGGAGCATATCTTCATAACAATAAAGCAGACATTTTGCACTTGTTCTTTTATTTGTATCTTTTAAAGTGTCGGAGAAAATGCAAAAACAAGCAAAAGTCACAATTGAGAACTTGACCTTGACTTTTGACCTTGACCTCATTTTCTAAGTTAGCACCTAGGGGCCTCAAATAAAAACATTCCAGGGTTATACGGTTAACTGTTTATGAGTTAAAAAAACATACCGACAAATTTATTTTGTAAAGGTAGATAACTCCTATAAAATGTCATCGAATCGCTTCGATCCAAATTAGCCAAATATTCTTGAGGATATAACGAACAATTTGTAAAAAGAATTTTGTCGCTATCTTTTTTTGTTACGAAGGAGATGCACACAGATGAAAAACAGTGAATAGGGAGATAACTCTTACAAAGAAAATGGTTCGCCTTAGCAGGGTGAAATTTAAAAGCGCATAAACTATACGACACCATATGAGAAATATCTAAGCGACATATTGCCAAACAAACATTTATCACAAGAACAAAATTTGGCGGAAAAAAAAAATAATAATAATCAGAAGAAAAACAATAAGTCTTTCCACAAAAAAGTGGAAAGACTTAATTATTTATTCTTTTTCTGTTTGAATTTAGATCTGAAATAATTGTTAACTAGAGGCTCTCAAGAGCCTGTGTCGCTCACCTTGGTCTATGTGCATATTAAACAATGGACACAGATAAATTCATGACAAAATTGTGTTTTTGTGATCATGATGTGTTTGTAGATCTTACTTTACTGGACATTCTTCTTGCTACAATCATCTCTATCTATAATGAACTTGGCCTAGTAATTACAGTGGAAAATATATTCTAAAAATTACGAAAAATATTTAAAAAAATTTATGAAAATTGTTAAAAAATGACTATAAAGGGCAATAACTCCTTCAGGGGTAAACTGAAAATTGTGGTCATGTGACTTATTTGTTGATCTTACTTTGCTGAACATTATTGCTGTTTACAGTTTATCTCTATCTATTATAATATTCAAGATAATAACCAAAAACTGCAAAATGTCCTTAAAATTACTTATTCTGGGGCAGCAACCCAACAACAGGTTGTCTGTTTTGTCTGAAAATTTCAGGGCAGATAGATCTTGACCTGATAAACTATTTATAACCTGTCAGATTTGCTCTAAATGCTTTGGTTTTAGAGAAATAAGCCAAAATCTACATTTCATCCCTATGTTCTATTTTAGCCATGGTGGCCATCTTGGTTGGTTGGCAGGGTCACGCCACACATTTTTAAAACTAGATACCCAAATGATGATTGTTGCCAAGTTTGGTTAAATTTGGCCTAGTAGTTTCAGAGGAGAAGATTTTTTAAAAGATTACTAAAATTTTTGAAAAATGGTTAAAAATTGACTATAAAGGACAATAACTCCTTAATGGGTTAACTGACAATTTTGATCATTTGACTTATTTGTAGATCTTACTTTGCTGAACATTATTGCTGTTTACAGTTTATCTCTATCTATAATGAAATTCAAGATAATAAGCAAAAACTGCAAAATTTCCTTAAAATTACTAATTCAGGGGCAGCAACCCAACAACGGGTTGTCCAATTTGTCTGAAAATTTCAGGGCAGATAGATCTTGACATAATAGATTATTTTACCTCGTGTCAGATTTGCTCTAAATGCTTTGGTTTTAGAGTTATAAGCCAAAATCTACATTTTTACCCCTATGTTTTATTTCTAACCATAACGGCCATCTTGGTTGGTTGACAGGGTCACGCCACACATTTTTAAAACTAAATACTCCAATGATGATTGTAGCCAAGTTTGGATTAATTTGGCCCAGTAGTTTCAGAGGAGAAGATTTTTGTAAAAGATTATTAAGATTTACGAAAAATTGTTAAAAATTGACTATAAAGGGCAATAACTCCTAAAGGGGTCAACTGACCATTTCGGTCATGTTGACGTATTTGTAAATCTTACTTTGCTGAACATTATTGATGTTTACAGTTCATATCTATCTATAATAATATTCAAGACAATAACCAAAAACAGTAAAATTTCCTTAAAATTACCAATTTAGGGGCAGCAACCCAACAATGGGTTGTCAGATTCATCTGAAAATTTCAGGGCAGATAGATCTTGACCTGATAAACAATTTATCCGTGTCAGATTTGCTCTAAATGCTTTGGTTTCAGAGAAATAAGCCAAAATCTACATTTCATCCCTATGTTCTATTTTTAGTCATGGTGGCCATCTTGGTTGGTTGGCAGGGTCACGCCACACATTTTTAAAACTAAATACCCAAATGATGATTGTAGCCAAGTTTGGTAAAATTTGGCCCAGTAATTTCAGAGGAGAAGATTTTTTAAAAGATTACTAAAATTTTAGAAAAATGGTTTAAAGTTGACTATAAAGGGCAATAACTCCTTAATGGGTCAACTGACAATTTTGATCATTTGACTTACTTGTAGATCTTACTTTGCTGAACATTATTGCTGTTCACAGTTTATCTCTATCTATAATGAAATTCAAGATAATAAGCAAAAACTGCAAAATGTCCTTAAAATTACTAATTCTGGGGCAGCAACCCAATAACAGGTTGTCTGTTTTGTCTGAAAATTTCAGGGCAGATAGATCTTGACCTGATAAACTATTTATAACCTGTCAGATTTGCTCTAAATGCTTTGGTTTTAGAGAAATAAGCCAAAATCTACATTTCATCCCTATGTTCTATTTTTAGCCATGGTGGCCATCTTGGTTGGTTGGCAGGGTCACGCCACACATTTTTAAAACTAGATACCCAAATGATGATTGTTGCCAAGTTTGGTTAAATTTGGCCTAGTAGTTTCAGAGGAGAAGATTTTTTAAAAGATTACTAAAATTTTTGAAAAATGGTTAAAAATTGACTATAAAGGACAATAACTCCTTAATGGGTTAACTGACAATTTTGATCATTTGACTTATTTGTAGATCTTACTTTGCTGAACATTATTGCTGTTTACAGTTTATCTCTATCTATAATGAAATTCAAGATAATAAGCAAAAACTGCAAAATTTCCTTAAAATTACTAATTCAGGGGCAGCAACCCAACAACGGGTTGTCCAATTTGTCTGAAAATTTCAGGGCAGATAGATCTTGACATAATAGATTATTTTACCTCGTGTCAGATTTGCTCTAAATGCTTTGGTTTTAGAGTTATAAGCCAAAATCTACATTTTTACCCCTATGTTTTATTTCTAACCATAACGGCCATCTTGGTTGGTTGACAGGGTCACGCCACACATTTTTAAAACTAAATACTCCAATGATGATTGTAGCCAAGTTTGGATTAATTTGGCCCAGTAGTTTCAGAGGAGAAGATTTTTGTAAAAGATTATTAAGATTTACGAAAAATTGTTAAAAATTGACTATAAAGGACAATAACTCCTAAAGGGGTCAACTGACCATTTCAATCATGTTGACGTATTTGTAAATCTTACTTTGCTGAACATTATTGATGTTTACAGTTCATATCTATCTATAATAATATTCAAGACAATAACCAAAAACAGTAAAATTTCCTTAAAATTACCAATTTAGGGGCAGCAACCCAACAATGGGTTGTCAGATTCATCTGAAAATTTCAGGGCAGATAGATCTTGACCTGATAAACAATTTTACCCCATGTCAGATTTGCTCTAAATGCTTTTGTTTTTGAGTTATAAGCCAAAAACTGCATTTTACCCCTATGTTCTATTTTTAGCCATGACGGCCACCTTGGTTGGTTGGCCGGGTCACCGGACACATTTTTTAAACTAAATACCCCAATGATGATTGTGGCCAAGTTTGGTAAAATTTGGCCCAGTAGTTTCAGAGGAGAAGATTTTTGTAAAAGTTAACGACGACGACGGACGACGGACGACGACGGACGCCGGACGCAAAGTGATGGGAAAAGCTCACCTGGCCCTTCCGGCCAGGTGAGCTAAAAACGATATTACTATAATATTAAAAAAAAAAACGATGAACACGTTTCAAAACATAAACCGCGAGAAACGTTTTCAAGACAATCGCGACAATCAGAGGTATTATGAAGTTGTATTCGACGTCACGTGGGATCTTTACAAACAATCAAATGTTGATACCGCTAAAATCAAAATTCAGTTGAATATAGTTATTTGTATAACTTTTCTTTTCTTTACAAATTTTTGCTCGGGAAATTTTCCTCAAGCATTCCTTGTCATTTTTCCATTAACATTAAGTGTTTTTTAAGAGTAATCAATTAAAAATGAATATAAGAAGATTACATAAGATGATCATGTTTTGTGATATGATGTTTTTATCAACGTTAATACTATCAGATAGAGTAGAGGGCAACCTCGGGCTTTTCATATTAAACTCTTGAAGTAGTGTAAACTAAATTCTAAGAAACAGATTATCAGAATACGATGTTCAATAGCATATATTTTGATTTAAACAGTTTAAAAACTTGATTATTGATTAACATTTTACGTTTTGTCGATAGGATTTGCTATGCAGCTTGATTAACAATTTAAACACATAAAAAAAACTATGTGAGAATTTGTATATCCTAAATATGTGTTATGAATATCTATCAAAATGATACAAATGAAAATATTTTTTGTTGGATTATTAAGTTAACCAATTACACAATTGTTATAACAAACGGTCCTGATATTGAACAGTAATCTAGATTTTAATATAATAGGATAATGCATATAAATAATAACTGTAACATAAAAACGGTTACTTCCCGTTATTGAAAATGAAATAATTACAAAGGGAAATCACAGTTATTGTTCTTATTGTTTAGTAAAATCACAGTTATTGTTCTTATTGTTTAGTAAAATCACAGTTATTGTTCTTATTGTTTAGTAAAATCACAGTTATTGTTCTTATTGTTTAGTAGAATGAGCAGACGTTTTACATACAAAAAGACATAATAATAGAAAAGGGTATTTAACGAATTCAATGAAGAAAATAATATAAACAGACGAAATCAATAAAAAAATAAAAATGTCAAGCGCAATAAATTTACTGAAGAGCTTAAATAAAAAAGAGGAAACAATTCCGAAAAAAATAGAAAGAAGAAAAAGATTTAAAAAAACAATTGTATAAAGAGGTGTCGTAACCCTATTAGATACATCAAATTTGAACTGTTCTACATATTACAAGAACGGAAACGTATAGGCTTGGGATACCTGATGTGGATAGGCCTAGATCTACAAGACCAAAACCGAAACACCGTTTTTTAGTACACACACAATAATTATACTACAAATATCTCGTGTTAATTTCTAGAAAAATATGAAAATAAATGCAGAAGAATGTATTCCATAACCAGAAATATTTATTATACACTGAGTTTACCAGCTTTAAATTACTCTAAATGTATGCACATAGAAAATGGAAATTATTAACGAAGGATTATAATAAGATATATTAGATTGGTCCTGGACCCGATTAATTTTAGTATTTGATTTTATTGTGTAGTAGAATATTTTCTATCACAAAAATTGAAGTATCAGGAATTGAGGAGAAAATAAGACCTAACTGAATAATTTTCAGAACACTTTTTTTTAAACACAGGAAAACTAAGACTGTATGTCGATTGATGATTCGTTTTTATCTAGTAATGGTTGTGCATTGGTAGTATTATCAGCATCAGAATCTAAAATGAAAATAATTACATATATCAGACATCTTTTTACTTGGTTATTGATTTAATGAACAACAACGTATTGTTTGAATTGCTTTCTTTCATGATGATTACCGACATAAACATCACAGCCATAAATTTGTCATTATGCAGTATGTTGACCCTTCTACCAACAACCAGCCACTACAATACTGTATATTGTTCATCGTTCTTAGTGTGCTACCTGGACCTTTTTTTTATTAATCAATATGATCAGCTTTGCAGTCAGACAAGAAAAAAAGTACTGTTCCAAAACTTCTACGTTCAAACAAGAATTGTTTGGAATAGTATTGTGTTTTGTCAGCTGGTTTGGTGACTCCATTTCTATTTACCTTACTGACTTGTGATATATGCTTGGCCTATGCGACCTTCTTACTATTCTCCATTGTGATAATTTGTAAATTTCAAAATTGATTTCAACATTTCAAATCATAATAAAATTAGACATAACATAAATCCTTCAAATTCCCACCTAAATTCGTTGGTACAACTTTAAGATTTAGACAGTCTAACTAATGAAATTGAGAATGGAAATGGGGAATGTGTCAAAGAAAAAAGTCAAAGAAACAACAAACAGACCAAAGAGCTTGTTATCTTTTAAAGACAAATAGTTTTAAACATTCACAGGTAACCAACATGTTTATTGTACTGACATTTGTTTATTCTAGACAAGACATTGTACGCATTGTATTGTTTGCAATACATTCTACTAGTTATATTAGGTATTGGGGAAACATGAAAAAAAACCAATTACAATTAAAAACCAATTTGTCGGAGACCAATTGAAGGTATATCCAACATTAAAGATCAATTTTGATATAGAACTATGAAAATTCAGTTTGAAATATAATATCCAGCTTCAAATAAGAGCATATTGTACACTGATTTACATTTTTTTCTAAACAAGAGGGATAAATTTGAAATATGTCACTTCTAGTTTTAGTTGATAGTTTACTTGATACTGATTCCAAAAATATATTGTTCAATATACCTTTACATTAAATGAGTACAAACAATACCTACTTCCGGTTTACACCAGGTCACTTCCGGTTGGCTTTTCCATGGTCAAGTGGCTTACAACGTAGTGTAAAAAGTACCATGGCTTTATCATGTATAATGAAGTAAAAGCATAAGTCAAAATCTAGAACGTCAATTTTACCTATGACCTTGAGTTTTATTTCAAGGTCATAAACTAAGGGCTCCAAATCAAAAGACCATAGACCTTGATTATATATGTTTAATGAGTTATATTACTATATGCCTAATTTTTAATATAAGAGGGGAGAAAACTCCAATTATATGTGAGCCTACACTTTCAACCAAAATTCATGTGTTACGACATGTCGTAACGTACAATTTAGTAAAAATATGTTCTTAATATCTAATGCAGTTTTTCGTCAGAATAGAAAATGAGCCAAAATCAAAATTTTAAAAATGACCTTGACCTCTGACCTTAATCTTATTTTCTTATTGTTGGATCCAGAACCTCAAATCAAAACATCACAGGTCTCTATCACTTATTGTTTACAAGATATAAATCCATATCACGTATATCAAATGCACAAGGGGAAATAACTCTTATATGAAATTTTCGTATTGATTCTGTCAAAATAGGACAAATTATGCGCAGGATATAACAAGCAATTTTATAAAATAAATTTGTCGCTTTTTACGGTTACGGAGGAGATGTAGTCAGAAGGAAAACCGTGTTCGGGGAGATAATTCTTACAAAGAACATTGTTCGTCTTAGCAGGGTGAAATTTAAAAGCACATTAACTATACGATACAACATGAGAAATATCTAAGCGATTTATTGCGAAACAAATGTTTATCGAAAGAACAAAATTAGGCGGAAGTAAACAAAAATTAAATAAAAAATATTCAAAACAAATACAATGGGTTTTTCCACAGAACAGTGGAAAGACCTAATAATCAGAACAAATATAATAGGTCTTTCCTAAAAAAAAAGTGGAAAGACCTAATTAATTAACAATCACTGGCAGGTTTCTTCTATAAGAAGCAATTCTGTTTAAAAGTACTAGCGTAAGGCGTTAAATAATGTTAAAACAATAATATAACACTCATACAGTGGAATACAATATAACCCGGACTAAGATGGTTATTTCAAAGTATTTTTATATATCACTTTAATTACTTAATAGTTATCAACATGTACCAAGCTTTTACTTATATACGCCAGACGCGCGTTCCATCTACATAAGATTCATCAGTGAAGCTCAGATCAAAATAGTTAAAAAGCCAAACAAGTATAAAACTGATTAGCATTGGGGACCCTAAATTCCAAATACCGAGATAATCGATGCCTGGGACGTGAACACAAGTTCTATAGGAGCGAAAAAACTATTAAACACAATATGATTATATAACTATACCATGTGTATTACGTAATTTTTAATTTTTGACATACATATGTCGGTCTCATATGAAAAAGTAAACATGAACTTTTTACATAGTTTATTAACGTATGAAACTCTTAACATCACTTAGCATTCGCCCAGATTAGGATAAGAAAATATAACGAAATTAGAAGGCAAATAAGATTTAACGAGTCGATTTTACAGATTAAAAAAAGAAAATTATGTAATTTATTTTCACGTACCAACAGGAAGAGCCTCATCAATACAAAAAGGGGGCCAATAGGATAAAGAGTTATTTAATCATCCTTCAAGATAAATTCTGATTTAAATGATATGTGCGTGCCATTTCTGTTCTATATTGTTTGTTTTAGTTTGAAAAACAAATGATATCATTATATGACAAAATCATCCTTACTAACCAATTCCGTCCACATTAAGCATCTTGGTACATGTAACAGTGTCTTTCTTTTCCTTTACATTATAACGCACTATAATTAGCGTTACTGATATTACAATAACAACTGCTATCACTACAACGGGAGTGGTAACTGCAATGACCAATGTTTGTTGATTTGTCTTTTCATCTAGGAGAAAAAAAATTAGATGAGAGAACATCCAGTAACACAAAAATAAACATAATCTAACTTATCGGAAAAAAGGAAAATATAGATTGTCATGCATTGCACGTTCATATACGCTGCTTTCATTATCATATGAAAATTGTAGCAGCACCCGCAATATGTATGTATGTCGGATGATAAAAAAACTCTGGAATCGGTCTTTTTTGTACCTGATTGGTTTTTCATTCATATATTTAATTGTATTTAAAACTTTAAAAAAAATCTCACCTGACGAAGGACAGTTAATTTTTACAGTCGTATTTAAGTTTAATCCACCAACATCACATTTGACGTATGTGATTATGTCTTCATTGCTACACTCCATATTCAGTTTGAATGACACATTGTAAAGGTAGACATCTTTGTATATTCTGTCATAGGTATATAGCGATTCTGGAAAGTAAAACAACGACGAGATAATAATATCTTTTTTAAAGTAATAAATTGACAAATACATAAACGGGTTAAACGTGTCATCTATCAACATTTGATCATTAATCTTCAATATTTTCAAATTTGCAATCGGACATCTGATTGATAAATAACAAAACTGACAATATTTAATGCGTTTCCCTCGGTTTTAGTTTGTTACCCCGATTTTGTTTTTTGTCCATGGATTTATGAGTTTTGAACAGCGGTATACTACTGTTGCCTTTACTTAACAAGATTATGGCTTTAGTGAGATTTATTTTTCCTGTAAAGTACATTATGACCGAGTTTTGAAGAATATACCTATTTTAAAAGAAAAGTTCAAATTAACATATCACATAACAAATGCATGCGAACAAAATGTGTCTTTTCGTAATATTATAAACCTTCTGACCATAAATGTAAACGTTTAATGTAAATCGATAAAAATTGCGCGCACGATCAACAAATCTTCGAGTGAGTAGTCCGGCAAGTACTTGATATTCATTATGAGATGTGTTATGAATAGGGAGACAGAAGACACAAGTGATGTGCAATCTCGTCAGTCGGAGAAACTGACAACAGCAATCAAAATAGCTACACAACACAAGTAAAACATAGCTTGAGCAACATAAAATTCAGAATACATATATACTGGGCTGGGAAACATTCAATGCAAACGCAATATCATTATATATGAAGGTAAGAATAAATAAAATGAAAAATACGTTTAACACAATATCTTCACAAATGAGACACCGGGTAACACAGTTACTGTAGAAATTTGAACATTTTTGACAGCTTTTTATTTACGAGACTTTGGCTAATTCAAATTATCACAAATACTAAAACAACTCAACGGCATAACTGTATACACGAAAAGTGTTAAGATTTGTTGACATTATAAAACTATATGATAAAATGGCAAATACATACTTACACACAAAGGTGTATGCTTCACTGGTGAGATCAAGTAAGGCACTTTCTAATGCATGCACACATGTGTAATTTTGAATATCAGAAAAATCGAAATCTGAAATCGTAAGATTTCTAATATTTTCTGTGACTCTATTTTCTTTATACTTGTTTATATCAACATCATTGACAGGGAGACCACTGCTAAACAAAATGTATTTGTTCAGAAACCAATACCACGAAGATGAATCTGTGACATTAGATGAACAAACAAAACTCAATTCCTGACCGTAAATCACTGGCTTTGTGACTATATGTAATTCCGTCAGCTCTAAAATATTGAGATTTAAAAAAAATGATATAGTGATTAATACTATCCAACTTTGCATCTGACATTATTTCAATGGGTTTACAAATCGACACTTACACAAGTATAATATGAAATATATTGTTTCACTTTACATACATATATCATACTACTGTAACTCCTCGAATAAAAGAAGATGTTAATAAGGCTTCAGATAACATTGACAGAAATTCACGGAATCCATCAAACAGGTGAAAGGAATCATACTTACCATTAAAGATCTCCCCACAATACAAAATTACCCGCAAAATCACAGAAGAAATGATACTGTGAACCAACTTATTTTCGTGAATATTTCATTTCTCGTTATGCCCTTACAAGTCCACTTCGCGTCAATTTTATTTCGTGATTTTTAAATATACTTGATGCAGTTACGAAAAGAAATATCCTAATTTTACATATTCGCGACGATTTATATTCGCGCTATTTTTGTATTCGCGAAAGTCGCAAAAATAAATCGCTCGCGAAAATAAGTTGGTTTACAGTATGTAAAATGAAACAATATTTGAATAGGTAACTGACTGTTGATGTCAAATACCAAAAACTGAAGGAAAGAAAGGATTTCTATATTCTGTTATCTTTCACAATTCGAAACCGGAACTTAGCCTACAGTTTTATCCTGCTGTTTTACCATTGATTACATTTAGTAGATGAAAAAGGATATCTTTGAGATTTCAAGGATAATACGTTTATGGCATGTCATCGTTGATATTTTGCCTTTCAAACTGATGATTTCATTGATAAGATATAGATTCATCATAGTATTAAAATGACATTAACAGTGTTTAAGCTACAAGGATACAGTATCATGTGGAATAACATTAAAGAGGCATATTCATAATACAAAAGGTGTATCACAAAACAGTATATTCACATAAATAGGTCACAAAAAGCAAAGGAAACAAGTTAAATCACATAAATACAAGGAAAATTCATAAAGAAAAGTCACTAGAAAAGCGCTGTTGTTGCTGTTCTTCATCTCAAAGTCACAATGAATCCTTCAACACGGAGCATCCTTCCTGCTATTTTTTTTATTATGGTATTACTAAGTGAAGCGACATTTTCCAACTTTAATGTATGATACATTTACAAACCAAAGCATACTTTATCATATGATATGATATAGAAAATTGTTTTTTTTAGATAATCTCAACCTATCCCTGTTACCCATACAACATAAGTTTTACCTGTCACCGTCAGTACTACAAACCACACCAGGAACGTTCCAATATTGAACAGACACATTGTTTCTGGAAATATAAAAAATACAAATAGTCTCTTATAGTCTGCTTCAGGGGAGGACAGCTTTATTTTTTGATGGACATGAGGTACCAACGGACATGCCTAATTGATCAGGAGACTTTTCTGTCGTATAGTTGACTGGTACCTGTAATACGTCCTTATCTTTAAACAGATCTGCTTATCATAAAACATACCTTTTTTATACTCCATGTCTTCCATCTTTAATATTTATTCTACCTTGAAATACTGTGGATTCATTATTATTCGTTTGATATCAATGTTCGTGGATTTCATGGGTAAAGGTTAACTACGAAATTAAGTGTTCAACGAATGACAATTTTTCTATCGGCTTGTATGCAAACTTTCTTTTGCAAAACCACGAAATCAATATTCACGAACATGTTTTCCTTACACCACGAAAATTGGTAGCCACGAAAATAAATGATTCCACACTAGACAGTATTCTTACAAGAAATGCAGCAAATCATGAATACCCTTTTTGTTAATTAGATACAAAAGGAAAAACGATTTAATTTACGTTTGAACTGGATCAAGAATACAAATTTAAACGGAGCAGATATGTGATAGTTGGCGTGTTTGATATCTGATGTACTAAAGGTCTAGTTCTTATCAACTTTGTGGTCCAAAATGCTGTTCTTGGTTTACATTCATTTGAAAGACACTATGGAATTTTTCTAATTATTAAGCAAATTATTTCACCTTCGGACAATGTATGTAAACACTTAACATTAAATAAATCCTTGACTTTTGAGAAATTTCTATTATATAAAGTTATCATTGTTTTTACTAAAATGATGGCATACTGCGAATTCAATTTTATTTCATAATAAACCAGTTAAAAATAATCATAAAACTCACGTTTTAACATTGAAATATAATGAGGATTCAGACAGTAACCTAAAAGCATTATAGTTCAGTATCTAATAATTGATGCACGATGTGATTAATGCTAAGACTTTAACAGCTGACTTTTATTTAAGTTTTTCAAATTTGTTGAAGTTTTTATTGTGAACTATATTCGCTTGAATCCAAGCCATTTGGACACTGTTGGATACTTATCAAACCAGAAAATGCTTCTCTCATATCAAACTTTTACGTATGCGTTTAAATTTGCCTTCAATATATTCTTGCTTTCTTTTTTACTCCAGAATGATGTTCTTGATCGGCATAAATAGTGAGACCCGTATACAAATATTTGTTTCTGTACCAAATATCATTTACTGCTATTACATTTGGGACTTTTACTACCATTCTATGAATTATGCAACCAGATTTTAGCTTTTGATTTTTTAACATTTGTTTTTAAGATTGTAATTTATAAAAACATCTTTTTGCTTTAGTAACCTCTTACGTATCACATTTTCTGTGTCGCATGATTTGGTACCACGCGTGCAACACGATCCGCTTATCCTAATGCTGCGAAGCCCGGTTATTGGAATTTAGACTCAGGATTTTAATGTTGATGTTTAAAGTGCATTGTTTGAAGCTTTATGATAATGGAATGAACGGAAAAGAGATTAAACTTTAAACATTACAAGACTTCGGACAATCAATGCAGGAAAAATTCAACGTTATCAATTTTATTCTATTCACATGTTAGATATCGTTTTTAACCATAAGTTTAAACTAAATATCCCCATGCTAAAGAACACTTCGGATGTATATTGAAAGAAATATTTCGTTAGATAAAATAATATCAGTTTTATTGGTATGGCAATTTGGATGGTTTCAACCTGGTCAAGGAATGGTAATGTATGAGATACATGTTAATAAATTGATATACGATTCTATAATTAATAAAAAAAAATTTACAAAATGTTCATCTCTTTTAACATTCTCCTGATACTTATTGTTATGAAATAGTGGCTTCAATAATATTGTATTATCAGACACAAATAATGAGCAAAATGTGAATTTCTTGTATTTATAGGTTTTTGCAGGAAAACAAGTATATGCTACTCTTGGATCGTCATTAGAAATAAAATGTCCAAATAGATCCCTTTTATCAACAACAGCATGGTTTAGAGAAAAAGACATTTTACAGATATCAGAAGGCCAAAAACTGAATGAATACGTCGACAAAAAACGTTTTAGTATAACAGGCAATTTTGAATTAGGAGAGTATAATTTAGAAATAAGGAATATTCTGAAGGAGGACTTTGGAATCTATGTTTGTGCCAGAGCGTTAAAGGACATAACATTTGAGTACAAGTTTAATCTGATTTTTATCAGTAAGTGCAATATATTAATAGCTAAATGTGTACCATGATTACCATGATCGATGCGTGAACAAATTATATTTATCACAACTTGTGACCATCTATTGACATAATGATTAGTAAAATTATATTATTGACATATCATGATACTTTGTTTCATTTTTATTTGATTAAACGACATGTACAAAATGTATGTAATTTCGTTATGCAATACCTTAGTATTGAACCAGGTTCAACCCACCATTTTTTCCTTTAAAAATTTCCTGTACCAAGTCAGGAATATGGCCATTGTTATATTATAGTTCGTTTCTGTGTGTTACATTTTAACGTTGTGTTTCCGTTGCGTCGTTTGTTTTCTTTTATTTTTTAGTGTGAATTCACATTACTATAAGACGTGTCAATGTACTTATCTATCCTAAATTCATGTATTTGGTTTTGATGTTATAGTTGTTATTATCATAGGATTTTGTCTAATGCTTAGTCCGTTTCTGTGTGTGTGTGTGTGTGTGGGTGTGTGTGTGTGTTACATTTTAATGTTGTGTCGTTGTTCTCCTTTTATATTTAATGCGTTTCCCTCCGTTTGTTACCCCAATTTTTGTTTGTCCATGGATTTATGAGTTTTGAACAGCGGTATGCTACTGTTGCCTTTATTTAGTCTAAGCTATGGTAGCATCAAATCTAAGACGTATGGTCGATAGACGGAAAGGTCCCTTAATGGTATTAAACGAATAGAGCCATGCTAAACACTTGTTATTGATCACCTGTTTAAATTCTATATCTATCTATCTATGTATAGATACTTTAGCTAATCTGCAATCAATTCCATCTTCATGCGGAATATATCATGTACTTTGTTACACGATGACCTTAATTTAACAAGCAATATGTAAGAAGGAGTAAGAACATACGATATTTCAATAGAAGTTTAAAGCATTTGTAAATTTCAAAATCAAAGTATATACTTCTTTCAAATACATTGTAAATCGTCGAAGTTGATTTCAAATGAATAAATATCAAAATTATGGACAGAAAAAATACCTTGGAAATTAATGATAGTCATATGTTTAGTTCATTTGACAAATTGTCTTCTCTTCTTGAAACACAAGAGCAAGCTACGAATCCATTTTTTTTTTAATTCAATGCAATCACCTCCTTTTAGCTAATTCAATAAGTGACAGTAGCTGGTACTCGTCACTATAAAACGACAGTCTCTCGTTGCTAATAAAGATACCAGATTGCCCTAGTCTATCTTGAGCAACCCTTCTTATTTAGCAACAACATTTCAAATGGAGTTCCTGTTACACAGTTTAAATAAAAGATGTGAATTTTTCCTAGTAATTGGTACTAAATCAGTAATATGTTTAGTTTATTATTTACTGTAAACTACTGTTACATTGATATTAATATAACATAACAGTTTGAGTCTATAATTCACAAGAAAATCATTGTGAATGAAAAATTGATAAAATAATCAATCAATTTGAATATTTGTTTTCATGTTGGCTTAACCTCTTCAAAAAACTTAGAAACTCATTGAAATGCTCATTTGTCAGAAAAATAAATCCTTTAAAAATGTATAGTTCGTTTTTGGTTCAAAGTGTAGTGTAGAGTTTTCTCTTTGTTATTTATACTGCAACCTTTCTTTTTCTTTTCTTTTTTATATTAGAAGTGCTCGAACTAAAGACAGATTTTGTTTTTATATCAGTAGCTATTTATGCTGCAATTGCATACATAAACAAACCTTAAATGCCTACCATAACAATTTAGAAAGAAGGATATTTAAGTAAAAACCTACCTTTTTATCAAAAAAGCAATTATGACAGATATTTTATACATGCACGTTTACTGCTGATAAAAATGAGATTTGATATACGATGATTTTGTACTTCATTGCCGAAATATTTTATTTTTGTTTTTATGTATTAATTACGATATAAATTATTAATAGAAAGAGAAAGTTATGAAATTTTTAGAAAGTATTCTTTACACGAACTTAAAAATAGATTACATAATAACATGTTTCGTATCACGAGAATACAAAGTGATATGATCTGAAAATGATTGGAAAACCTTGTGGATACCCTACGTTTCTAAAGTCGCTATTAATGTACAATTGTCTTATTAGAGTGGTGCCATCGACGATTGGTATAAAAAAGACAGAGTTTATTTTTTTGCGTTCTTCATGTAAGAAGAGTTGTAGAATATACTTAAGACAAAAACCGGCTTTAATGGATACATGATTTAATAACTTTTGAATGTGATTTGGCTAGGAAATGTCTACGATATTATGACTTGTTTGCCACAAGTTCAAGAAATTACTCCAAACAAAAAAATAAAGAAGAATCAATTGAAATCCAAATACCTCGAAATTTGGAAATATTACGAATAAGCTATGATTAACCATCTCCAGGAATATAAAGTATCCTTAGTGCTTAAAAAAATCAACAAACATCATACACATAGTTTACAAGTGACAAAGATTCAACAACATACTATTTGCTTTAATAACTACTGGTAGTTTTTTTTAACAAGCATCGTAACTGAATCCTTGCTATTTCTATTGTTATATACAAGTCAAAATAAAATATAAACATTTGTTAAAAAGATAAGGTGCACACAAAATGCAGGTTATTTTTTTATTTGATAAAGAAATGAATATGCTTTATTTCTAGAAAAAGTCGTGCGTCCTTCCGAAACGTGCAATTTTCCTCTATTTTGTCACGTATGTGTTCTATTGAAGGAATATCATACATATATTCAGAAGTAGAGTTATACATTAGTTTAGTACTGATATTCTATAAATTGTATTTTAATACGAATCAATTGATTTTTCAGAGCTTCCATCTGACCTACACATTTATTCATATGTTAGAAACACTAGTCAGATCACCAGATATTATGACCAAGACGCTACAACGATTATTGGAATAGAAAATGAAACATTGACTTTACACTGCAACTTGTCAAGTGGTGTTCCGAAGGAAGATATGATTTGGTCCCATAGAGACCACAAAATAAAGAAGGGTGGACGTGGATCACTTGAACTGATGATTAAGCTAAAACCATCAGATTCTGGAATATACGCGTGCCGCGCAAATAGTTCTGTTCTAGAGACACCGTTAGTCAGAACCATAGATTTAACGGTTTTGTGTGAGTATAATATAAATAAGTTGTGTATACATTTACATTACCTCTGATCGAAGCGGTAAATTGTCATTATAATGAATAGTTTTGCAATCATATACGATATCAGTTCATGTTTTCAAAGAATGTTATGAGTCATTTTTACCATAGACTTTCATAACGGTAAAACAAATTATTCCAACAATACGGTTCGTTTAGAATAATAAAACTTGAGTTGAATGGAGACTTATAAAAAGATTTACAAAAATATGTAAATCATCGTTTTACCTGTTTATATATGTTTTCTTGTAAGCTTAATCAGCCAATTTATTGTTTTTATATTATGGCTCCATTGTGTTGACATTCTTTTCTTTTACAAAACTGAACAAGCTTAGGACTTGCGTATTCCATATTTGGCGTAGGTTTAAGGGTTTGATCAATGCGGATTAAAATGAGGTCAACTGTAGACATGCAAGCAAATATACATTTGCGATGGTTTCGATCTTATTTTTATAAAATTGAACCAAAATAATTTCAAACATCGAAAAATAAATGTTTGAAACAAAAAAGTCGTTTTATTGTTTGTCTTTTTAATACCAATACTAGTATAGTATTGTATGGCTGTATTTCTTGTTTTTATGTTTTTTCTTGTATTTGATGAGTTGGTTTTGTATCTCGTTTATGAATGTGTTACAAATTCAACATGCATTCATTCTTCTTTGGTTTCTCTAAGTTTTGACTGTTAACAGTACTACTGATAAAATATCTATAAATAGATCCAAACACAGTAAAAACTACAATCACAAAAATATCGAACTCCGAGGAAAACTCAAAACGGAAAGTACCTAATCAAACGGCAAATGACAAAAACATCAAACGAATGGAAAACTTCCGTCACTTTCCCGAATTGGTCAACTACCTTGTTGATATGTTTTGGAAATTGCTTCAAGTATAAGCTGGCATACTCTTAGAGTTTATGTTTTGCTTTACATGACTTTTGTTTTGTCCTAAATATATTTCTGAAATTAAACATAAGCAATATTATCGATTTCCCTTAAGATACTTAATTTGGGTGTATTTCACGAGATTTTTTGAATTTTTACAAGACAGTTGTTGAATCAAGAATTGATGATTGCCGAATTCATATAATTCATTTGAAAGTTTGACCAATGCAGCTATTCTGGTTATCGTTTTGTAATGTGTATACAACTTGTGGTATCCATAACCCTGTTATCAATTTTGAAATAGCTGAATGTGGCTGATCACTGCATTTTTACTTGCCATGAACAATATTATGTGTGCGTAGACAAGGGACTGCAACACCTTTAAAAACACATCAGATCACTTGAGGTTGAATTTCAGTTCTGATTGTTCGATCGTGAAGTTTATTTTTGGGGTCCAATCCTCTTTTTTTTTGTACTAGTATATTTAATATGTCTGGACGTCTTTCAAGAGAGTGTTATTCTACAAACATAAAACCCCTCCCCGAAACAAGTTTGATTGTCAATGAAAATAGCTTTATCTGAGACAAGTTTCAAATGTCTGATTCTCAAAAAGAATATTGAATAATATTTTACTATTGCACTTGCTCTTTCCTTTTTTACACTTCAAGATAGACCACGAGTATCAATCAATGTAGAGGGAAGTTCTAACATAATAGAAGGAGACACAATAGTTTTATACTGCAACATTGATAGTAACCCGAAAGAGGAAAACATCTCATGGTTTAGGGGACAGGGAGGTTTTCTACTCGGAACTGGTACAAAGCTACAATTAAATGTCATCACAAGACGAGACTCTGGTACATATATGTGCATAGCTGTCAATACCATCGGCAAAGGTTTATCCGAAACCAGCCTAACGGTAATGTGTAAGTATTTCTGCATTTTTGATGCATTTACACAACTGCAATATCGCACCGATTGTTTTTTAAGACAGTATATCCGATTTCCAATTAAATCCGATTTCAAATAACTCACAGCTGCAGCACGTTTTGTTTCGTTAATCGTGACATATGTTTGCAGTTCACGGACAGATTTACATATAACATTGAAATTAGAATAGGGACTCCTGAAAAATTCTTTTATCGTGAAATTTGGTACTAAGCTTCCTGTTATACATATAGATGAAATAGGTGCAATAATAGGCGTGGTTCCTTATAAGTATGAGTGTTAGTATTAGCTTTATTCAAAATGTGTTATGAGATAAATATTTTTAGTTTTCAAACTGATGTCATAATTGAGAGCCAATATATCATCCAAATATCTAAGTGTTATTAAGTTTGTATCAGATGTTAACTTAAATGGTATTTGCTGATTTAAGTTAAATAAAAAACTGTAGCTCGTAACACAACAGACATAATTCCGCCATAAGCGGTGATCGATGGGTCCCCATAAAAATTCCAATGGTCTTTCCTAAGTTCTGACATTTCTATAGATCACAATTTTAATTAAGTGAATAACACCAATGTTTTTAATCCTAAATTGATATTATTGATTTATTAATTTGAGTACGTAGGACTGTATTTGTGTGGTTTGTTTGTTTGGGACAGAGAGAAAGATACATAAAGAGGGAACAAATTTTTTTGTCGTTATATAGATGCACCGGATGTAACAATCCAATATCAAAATGTTACTCAGGATAGAGGTGTTCGAAAACTTCAATGTAATCCCTCTGGTTATTCTTTGCTGTATACGTTTTACGACTGGGAGCACAGATCAGACTATGGAGACCATATTCGCTTTTTGACCGGTTCGAAGAATGGCGTTTTGCAGTTTCCTCCTAGCAAACATCCTCATCAAGATAATGGGTTCTATACATGCATTGTCAGCAATGGAATACCACATAAAAATGGAATGACCAGACTGAGTGGTTCTGTTTACCTGAATGTGAAAAGTAATAAACCATGTTAGTTCTGCATCTTTTGTAAAGATATTGATTGGTTTGAACGAACAGACGTGAAATATAGCATTCAAAATTGATTGATATAGACCAAACTATTTATTTCACGTTATTGATACATTGTAAACAGAAATAGTTTTTTAGTACTATACAACAATAAGAAGGCATCCCGACAAGAAAGCCAAAAAAGATCAATATGTCAACGAATATGTGTTCAGATGTGTACCAGTTAGTAACGTTTTTTGACATTTCTCCATACATCGTTGTCAATATAGTGAAGTTTTATGCCACTTTCATACAAGTGAGAGACTAAGCTAACTATAAAACCAGGTTTAATCAACCAATCCTCCATTTCTACATTAGAAAAGATTTGTATCAAGTCCGGAATATGGCAGTTTTTATCCATTCGTTGAAGTTTATGGAGCTTTTAATTTAGCCATTTGATTTCGAATTTCCGTTTCAAATTTTGCTTGAAATTCGTTCTGTTTGTTATTTTACTTTTTCTTAACATGCTCTTAAAGATCTTAAGTGATAACCAGCTAATATTCTTAGGAGTACTGAATGTATCGCAGCAAATACGTTTTAAAATGAGTAAAACACTGGGAAGGACTTACTAATACATTGTTTAGTCTTTTCAGAGCTGTTTTATAAAAATACAGTAATTAACTTATGGAATCTCAGTTCGATAAGTTGTTTTATATACAGGAGGTTATATATTGTTTACTGAGTCAAATTACTACTATCAAGATAACTTTTGTATTATTTATAGGCATGCCAGTATTTACGGCTGACAATAAACCTGTTTTCTATGGAATTCTTAACGCATCCATTGCCATAACAGTGAACGTATTTCATGTATTTAGCCGTCCTAAATATTCAGAATTCCTCATACAGAATCAAAATGGCATTAGAGTGCCAGCTGATGTTACAAATGTCAAAATACTTGAGGAACATTCCTACATCAATGATATTATCTATAACTCGAAAGTTAAAGTGAAAGGATATAAAATTACAATGAAAATAGGCAGTTTAACACCTGATCAGATTCAGAAATATACGTTTACTATAAAGAATGAATTTGGAGAAAGACAGTATAACATCTCAGTAAATACTGACAGTAAGTACCAATATTCAACATTAACATGATTAATTCGTAGTTTGATTGACAAATTTTAAGACATACTAAGTATTAGTAATAAACGGCGCCAGTGACCGAACGTGTTTGGCTTTAGAACTATTTTGATATGAGCGTCACTGAGGAGTCTTGTGTAGACCAGGTGCGCGTTTGGCGTACTAAATTATAATCGTGGTACCTTTGATAACTATATACACAGGGCTAGTATATTTTGCATTTAAAGAAAACGAGCGAAGGTGGAATAAGTTCACTATTAGACTATTCATGCATTTATTTTTCTGACTACCTAACTTGTAGAATTAGGCGTATTGGTAAACAATCACTTTTTAGTTGCTGTAGCAGTGATCAATATTAGTGAAAGTCAGTATCTCTAAGACATGTTTTGTATTAAAGAAGTTCCACGGTATACTGACATCTTGAATTGTTCAATCACAGTACATAGTCGACCTAATTCTTTAGCGAAATATACAAATTTGGAGACAGATTTACAATTTATTGATTACACTGTTTATTTATATAAAAAAAAAATAGTGATTCATTACATTATCGAAATTTTTTTAACAATACCAAAAATTTGTGTTTTTAGAATATATGTTTTGTTTTAAAAGGCCATTTAAGGGGATATATAACTTTTTAAGTACAAAAATTATACTGGACATATAGGAAAATTTACATTTTTCTCTTGTAGCAAGAAAACAAATTCGGTGACGTCATTTTTTCTTTTGCTTTCTTAAAATATATCAAAAAAAATATCTTCTCAAATTCTATTTCAAAATTCTGTCATTTAGATTTCATTTCATGCACAAAAGATGTGTTTTTTCATGAACAATCTACCTTGTAAAATAGCGCGGTGTCGCATACCTTTTTAATTTTTTTTGAAAAAGCATAGTAAAATCTTCATTTTGGCAAAGTATAAGAAAGTTCTGTCATTTAATTTCTATACCTACCTTCAAGCTTGACAAATATGTTTATGTTAGTTTACAATGCATGTAGATTTGAGAGAATTGTCGTGCTAATTTTAGTTTTTGTTTTCGTGTTTTATAACCGTATCTCTTCTTCTACCTTTGTTGTAGCCACGATTAATCGTGTATTGAGTAAAAAAAAAACATTGACCGTATACTTAAAATAAAACACTGGCATTCAATAACACATGCATTGTTCCAATATTAAGGCTCTTCTTTTTCAGGAATAGGTTACCTTAGCTGTATTTGGCAACACTTTAAGGAAATTTTGTTCATCAGACCTATACATGCTATACAAATTCGTACTTCATTTAGCTTTTTTAACATTTTAAATTTTAGAAGGGTTTTGTTGAAGCAATGCGCTTCTGGCACAAGTATAAAATTTCAATCCTGGTATCTATGATGAGTTTATTTTTTATCTATTGCTATGAATGTTTAATCGATGTTGCCAAACATAGTTGTATGTGTAAAATTCAGTATGACCAACTGGTGGCATGGTGAAGTTAATACTTTTGTTTACTTAAACTTCAAGGACACTGTGCTTCTAGTTATTATTTTAAGAGAATAAAACAGGGTGTGGAAAACATTTTACTAGAATATGATTTCATTGTATTTCAGGCGTTATGCAACGCAATTCTGTTGAGATTACAACTATGATAGTTTCCGTAGTTTCCGTCATTTGTTTGGCCGTTCTGATTGGAATATTTGTGTCATGCTTGGTAAAGAAAAAGAAAAGAATTGATATGAATGTATCAAGACAACACATGGAAGATGAAATTCCTTACGATGAAATAGAAGTACATGAAATGAGTGAAGTAAACGCAGACTTACAAGTAAATTCTTCATCCTCCAACGTTATCAATATTCAGACTATCAGTTTGGTGTATAGTGAAAGTACTGACAATCGTTCTACTGAATTATCGGAAGACGGAAGAAGCAGTTCAGACGCTAGCAGACATACTACGGATCCAAAAGATATTTATAGCGAATCATATCATGCATTAGTTGGTAGCACGTCACAACAAATGCAAGTGTATGGATCTTATGAGACTTTGGAAAGAGAAACCAGACTTGAAGATAGTGTCAATTAAAATAAAAAGTTATAAAAAGAAACATTACTTTATTTAACTTATTTGCAGTTCATGATATTAGACAAATTCATGTAAAACACAATTTTGTCTACTTAAGAATGTAGTGAGGACAGGTTTAGGCATTTTTGTCAGAAGTTCGGCCTGCATTTCTTCTTTTTTTTTTTGTTACCTACACTTGTTTTTATTGAAGGCTTCAATAGTTTGTAAAAAGGTCATTCCCAAAAAATAAGTAGCTTGCAGATTTTGTTTCTTATGATTGGAGACCCTCAAATCCCAATATTGAATGAGGTAAAAGTCCGAGTCATCTTTTTCCTACATTTTTAAGATATCTTAAAAAGGAGGAGTTATATGGCTTTATATGTTAGCATATTTTGTTCCTTAACTAATGCTCATCTGACTTTTAAGATATTTGTTTTTAATTTCACATAGCTACCTCCTTAAAAAAATGACCTGTTATTACAGTTTAAGACATACGCCAAATGTTTTCAGTTTTATAAAAGTACTAGCCACTGTTTTTATTATGTGACTCGATCGTGCATGTTTTCTATATATATCCTTGTTGATGAAGTTTGTTGACCTTTTATGGTATATTTGTTTATTTACCAAATATTATAGCTGTAGATTAATGGTATGTAATGATTGGACATACTATTGAACAACAATTTTGTAATAAAACATGACATTATTATTAAGGTGGTACGTTTTCTTACACATTAATTAAACTACGAGTACATGTACAGTGTCCAATCGAAATATTTAAATTACTTCAAAAGCAGGAAAGTAAATTTATTTCTAATTTTTCTGCATAATGAATATGTTTCCTTACAGAAGAAAACGACTAGCTTTCAATGCATACAGTGTTTAAACACTGCAATAGAACCGTTGTGGCATAAAAGCTCGATCATGTTGTCATTAAAGAAATTACAGAATTTAAAAGTCATCTTTAAAAGAAAAAAATCAACTTTATAATCTCATAACACTATGTTTTTCTATCTGTTCTCCAATTTTTCGTTATTTTTTTTTTTGTGATGAATTCTGATTAAATGATCATGAATGCATTTGGAAACATATAACAATTGGAAATAAAAACTATCATGCCTTCGGTCATTACAACATGAAAAAACAAATAATCTTACTAAAACAAATCTTTTGTTACTGTTCGTCAAGTTAGAGTCTTTTTTTAAAATTCATATTGTATTAGCCAAGAAAAAATAGAGAACAAAACACATGAGACAAAAAAGACTGCGACGAAAGAAAATCAGCGGCATAATCAAACGATAAATGACGAATTTAAACTGTACTACTGATAAAACACTATGAATCCTGGTATGATACAATCTTGATACACATTACTTACTTTGTGGAGCGTTCGATTTTGGGATATTTAAATTATTTCCTCCGTCATAAAGGAAACTTGAACATATATTAACCAAGTCATACTTTGGCGTTCAATTAGTTAAATGTTTGAATGAAAATAAGTCTTCAGATTTATACTATAGAATAATAATACAATGGTAAAAGTCAATGACAGGTAGATGAATAAGACCAAATATATTGGTATTGTGTTTATAAAACGTATATATGCCTTACTTAAAAAAATAAAGAAAAATAAACGACACAGAAGGTGAAAAGTTAAAGTGAGATAACAAAAATATCAAACAAGGAAATTTCGGAAACCGTAAATCCCTTAACAAATGGCAATATGAACTACTTCAACATTATAAAACTCTTCCTTTTTTGATATTGTTTTTTCATGTAGTACATAGTGGATTAAATCTGGTTTTATAGCTCAACAAATCTCTTACTTGTATAAAAGCCGCAAAGATTTTATTATATTGACAACAACGGGTGACCTAAACACAGTCTTAATAGATAAAAGAAAAAGATGATACAACGTCAATGCCCATAATTTATTCTTCAAGAATACTATACATTTTTTGTGAAGTTGATTATTCAAAATATTTTTCAAAAACGTCTAAGTATCTCATGTATCTCTCGATAAACTTTTTGAAAAAAAAAAGATAAAGACGTTCTTTGACATTCCTCAGTTTCATCAATTGTCTGATCAGACACTGGTGATGTTTTATAAAGTCTAAGTAGCAGCTGGAAGCTCATGAATAACGAATGATTTGGGATATGTGAATTCCATATAAATAGTTTGTCATAGATTCTGGTATGACCGCTAATGTCAAATAAGAGCTATTTGTATAAAAATGAGACAGAAGAAGCCGTGTCTGTTTTTTCATGAATATTTAGTTCGAGGATATACATATATTAATAGAACCTAATAGGAAGAGTTTGATTTGATACTGGAAATTATGCCATCAATATTAACTCAATATACAATTGAAATTGAATGATCTTGCCTCTTATCTGGTATTGACACTAAAAATGAAACAGCTTAATCAATAACTTAATTACATTTAAAGAATCCAAACAGTAAATTCCATTTACAAAGTGGAAACAGATACCAATTGTATGCATTGACTTCTATAAAACTTATCAAGTCGGGCCTTCACAGCCGAATAATAAATGGACTTTTATCATTATTGAAGGCCGTAACGTTACTCATAACTAATTGCATGCATTTTATTTTGAATTTGGTGGATAATTGTCTAAGTGGCAATTATAAAATCTCATCTTTTTTATATATTAAGACTGACATCAAAGCCGTTTAAGCTACAGTTACTAAAGCACATAATAATTTCATATCATCAAGATCAACTGCAGGCTACAGTTTGTTTTAACTTGTGTCAAAAACAGAAGCATTCTTGTTTTAGTGATTATTTAGGTCTCACTATTTTCTAATTATATTACCATTGTGAAGAATTAAATATTATCCCTCTATTGATGTGTATAGTATGTTATGTTATAACTATTGTCTTGGATACGTGTTGGATTATTAACAGGAAGCTAAGATGAACTCGAACAATTTTATAACTTGTATTTTGACTTTGTACAAATTGTTATGTGTATAAAAAGTGCTTATTACAATTTGTACACCGTTTGACTAAAAATCACTTATGATAACTTGTACACAGAATATATATTTAACAGAGTCGATATCTGAAATTGCCAGTATAGGAAGGATTTGTAAACTTTGTAAACAGGGGCGAAAGACACCAGAGGGACAGTCAAACACATAGATCGAAAATCAACTGACAACGCCATAGCTAAAAAAGAAAAGACAAAACAGAAAATACAATAGAACACAAGACACCACATAGAATACTAAATACTAAGCAACACGAACCCCACCAAAAACTGGGGGACATCTCAGGTGATCAGGAAGAGTAAGCAGATCCGGCTCCACACGTGCAACAGTCATTACCGAACTGAACAAAGAAATAACACGACGGGTGCCGTATACGGTGCAGGAAATGCTTATACCCTTCCGGAGCACTTGATTTCACTCCCGGCTTTTAGTGGAGTTTGTGTTGTTTCTTATTTATTATTTATAACTGTTGATGTTCTTTGGTTTAATGAGTCTTTGTTTACTCCTTAGTTTTGATTGTTATCGCTCATATTTTGACAAACCCGGAAAATGGTCTAATTCGGTAGGTCACATTCGTGAAAAGGGAAGCGGATTGTAGTTACAACATAAGGAACATATCTGATATCATCTGTGAAACAGTTATTCCATAACGGTAAACAATTCGTGATGGCGTCTGTAAAATTTACGAAGGGATAATTTCATCTTCACCGTTTATAACTCATTGTGAGCAGCAACCATCTATCAAAGAAATCATGGTAGGAAATACAAACACGGGAATATTGTTTCAATTGGGAGATAAATGCTCCGTATGCAGGTACTGCTGGAATGTTGCAACATACATTGACATAGAAATGGAGAGTTTACAATTGGTAAGCTAAAATAAACTATTCCGTCGTTAAGTTTTGTTTTCAATCGACCCTCATTGTCAATTTCTAGATGTAAGTAAAGATATGAGGCAGAATAAAACTTAAAACGCCGATGAAAGAACTTTTTACAAACCTTATTTCTGTTAAACCTTCTTTTTCTGATTTATTTGAATTGGAGAAGTTCAAATTTATAGTAAGCAGTAATGACTTAGATAGATGTATGTTATGAGTCAACAAGATGTATTATATGAATTTGTTTTTAAACAAAGATGTATAATACTAATCTTTCACTGTATACATGCTATTTCTGCTGTATTTTTGAAGTATTTTTTATTGTTGTGTAGTAAGGGAGATAACCTGTTAACATTTTGTAATAACTAAGATATGAATAAATAAAATGAACGCAGTCGTGGAATCAGTGATAATTGTTCTGTTTATATATTGTTGTTTAATAATTTCGTTCCATTGTGCAAACACCTGTATGTATATGTTCATTTGATGATAGTCCAATGTCTGCATTTTATTTCAATAAATAATTTTTACGTACTTACTCACTCCATTTGAATTCATATTTTGTTGGCATTTTATTCTAGTAAATCCAATATTTGATCGTTTTATACATGTGCATGCATTGTTTGTTTAATTAAAATCTGTGTATAGTTGAGGTCATTTCTTTCCAGATAAGCGTTTACAAACGTATAATGTACATCAATCATGTAAGGCCTAAGTGAGAATCGAAAAGAAACCACTCCTGCTTTAATGTTGATCTACACGAGACACATGTACGTGAAACTCACATTACTTTAAATTGATGTCCAATTAATTCAATTAAAATAAATGTTCAATATGTTACTGTAAATAGACATCAGAAAATTTATTTTGAAATACAAAACATCGGAAAAAAATAATAATTGAACTCAAAGTAGTATCACTCCACGTCAAATCGAAATTGTTAAACTGATATCTAAAGTATGCACGATGAAGATGTTAACCTCAAGGTAGATTTAAATTTTTTTTTTATCAAATTTCAATCATCATCTATATATTACACATGCATGACATGTATATTGTAAAATAATTTATTATCATATAAATATCAAATGGTTAATATATACTACATATATGCAACTGCAGCATGGAGTATAGCTGCATAACAATTAGTTGTTTGTATCTCGAAATATGTTACAGGAAATACGTAAATGGGGATAAGTACTTGTGATGTATGACATGTATGATGTCACTTAGAAAACACTTAAAGTTTCCGCTTACACATGTAATACAAACTAAACTCTCCTTAAACGTATATTACACATTAGTATAATAAGTAAACACAGTTGTCAAATTTTAATTGAGATGTGTAAAATGTAAAACATTTATCCAAACTATCAAAAGTCTAAAATAAACAGTTTTCAGAGCATGGGGTCGATAAAATGTAGGTTCGTTTCTTGTGTATTTTAGTCCAGACGCCATCTTATTTATTATCGATTTGACCTCAGATGACCATATACTAAGCGATGTAAACATAAATAAAGATATGAATATATTAAGTCAACACGTGCAAATGGATTTGTATAGGTCTGTTTGATTTTATTTTATAGATTAACAATATATGTTTCTCATTGTTTTTACCCGTATGAGAATGATTTTATGTGGATCGTATCAGTTATCAAATGATTTACCTTTGTATCACTTTCATTGTTGACATTCTTTTCCTTTAAATAGCCTGTACACGTACAAAGCATGCGTTGTAAATCTCTAGATAGGGGTTAAATTGAAGTTCAAATGAATACGGATTTAATGAGGTCTAATTATTCACTTGCAAGTGAATAACTAATTGTCAATGTTTCTTAGCTTAATTTGACAAAATTGAACCTTTTTGGCTGTTAAAAGCGAATTATCATTTCACTATTTCACTTTCATTATTGATTGAACCAAAAAAAATATTATTTGGATTTTTTATATATCTCGTAACTAGTGTCCCTTTAAGGATCCGCCGACCCTATTTTTTCTATTTGCAGAATAAAAATAAAGTTCACATTT
Organism: Mytilus edulis; assembly: GCF_963676685.1. NCBI lineage: Eukaryota > Metazoa > Mollusca > Bivalvia > Mytilida > Mytilidae > Mytilus > Mytilus edulis. The sequence goes on from NC_092357.1 coordinate 20,255,573, forward strand.
CCAGCTGTTTTTTCCGTGGACCCTAAATAATATATTATCCCTGAAAAATAAATATAGATAGTCTTTTTTTATGAAATGAAATGCATTAAACACTGATATGTGTTGTGAAAAAAATATATTTCAAAAATAATCCGTATGTCTACGTAACTAAAAACAGACAAATCGATCATGAGAGAATAGGCTGTCACATCGACAGCAAACCGGATTTATTAACATTTATTTGTGTCCTGGCAATATCACAAGAACACTAACAGATGAACGGTGAAAGAGAAAATCGTCAATATCAAATATGACCTCCATTTTGTCATCAGTATCAACATATTGAAATTTGAAAAGTTTAGGTACAATGGTTCATGAGTAAATGCAACAACATGAATGGAAACGCCATTTTTTATCTTTCACGAACCATAACTCCTGAACGGTAAAAGTCAAAATCGACATTATTGAACTTCATCTCCATTTTGTCATTAGTAACAACATATTAAAATTTGAAAAGCTTTGGTTGAACAGTTCATGAGTACATGCACGGACTCGACTGGAAACGCCATTTTTCAATCTATCAAGAACTATAACTCCTGAACGGTAAAAGTCAAAATCGTCATTATTAAACTTGACCTCCATTTTGTCATCAGTAACAACATATTAAAATTTGGGAAGCTTTGGTTGTACGGTTCATGAGTAAATGCACGGACACGACTGGAAACACCATTTTTCAATCTTTCAAAAACCATAACTCCTTAACAGTAAAAGTCAAAATCGTCATTTTTGAACTTAACCTTCATGTTATTGTCAGTAACAACATATTCAAATTTTAAAAGCATTTGGTTGCCGCCCGCCCGACCGCCCGATTGCGCGACCGCCGTAGATCCCCAAATCAATAACCGGCATTTTATTTTGTCACAAAAATCCGGTTAAAAATGGTAAACAACACGTTTAATAATTTCATGCGTCCGAGGCGCTTTTCTGGATTTACCTTTATCAGGAACGCTCAGAGCCAAGCATTTGAAATCCAAAGAAGTTTAAGTATCGAATCCGTTGAAAAGCTATATGACATAACTGACATTGAAACGTTGTTTGTGCAAATAATAATGTGGAGCGAAACCTGACGTCTTTGTAAAACCCTTTACAATAAGTTCTTTTCTCTTTTTTGTCATAATTCAGTTTTGACCCAAGCACCATTTGTATGACGCGCGGAGTCAATTCATTCTAAAAGTGTGAGAAAAATTCACACTATAAAACCTAAATAAAATTTCTAAAAAAGAAGCATTCAATTCCCATAATTATATATTTATGATAATAAGACCATGTTGTTATTGTGTTTGTCGGTGCATTTATTTTGTGGAAAACATGTCAACACGACTATTTCATTGCGATATACTGTTTAAGCAAATCAAACAAACAGATTCACGTTAAACATAAATGTAATGTAACTATATATGAAAAGTCATGCCCTATGGTGTTTCATTTTTCACGTATAACGAACGCAACAATAATTTCATGTACCACATTTATATTTGACCTTTAAACAATAATGTACGGTGTTCTACACAATACCTCACGTGTGTGAATATATA